>NC_070638.1:3614173-3861673 GCF_947347685.1 Pleuronectes platessa
CCAGCCCCAACTGAGCCTGAAAGAGAGACACAGTGGAAACTGAATGTCCCACCAGTTCACCAATCAAATCCACTGTTAGCTAAGGTCGTACTGAAAATTCCAATACGAACAGACAGACTAAAATACTGGATAACTCACATGAATCAACAAGTAATGTGGCATCAAAATGAGCCGGGTTTAATGTCAGCCCAAACTTTCAAGGCCAGTATTTTAAGTACTGAGTTTCTTTACATCTATATGAAAACCACAACTCTTAACCGTGCATGTCGAGATGATTCTGCGAATTCACCCTTTAATTAATCAGAAGTCAGTGGTGCTCACCAACTTACATTTATAGAGAAAAGTAAAGCACCAAAGCAGGTATTTTATATCACAACAAGTTCCAACCATCAAACATAAATAAAATGCTTGGTGTTGGAGTGTGAAATTTTATTGTCAGTTACTGTAAATAACAAGAAAACTGAAAATAGAACCAAATGTACAAAACATAAATTAACAATACACATTTTATGTTCAATGTTAACAGAAATGCAAATATATCTATTCTGTAAAATACAGAACTTCATATCGCCATTTAAACGCCAATACAAATATGTCTGTGAAAGGTTATTATCTGCCTGTGTTATCAGCCAGCCGATACATCAGTCTGGCTCTAATAACAAATTTAATTGAACCATGCTAACATTGCACACTGCCCTGGTGGCTTTGATGATACAACTACCAACAACTAGAAAAAAGAAAATGTTATTATCTGCTGATGGATGCTGATGAAGAGGGATTAATTTAGCAAATCCAAACTAATAGCACTAAATGTGCTTGTGTGACTCCCGTTCACATGTCTGCAGGGGGAGGGGAAGTACCAGGGTTAACAACCCCGTATTTAATTGATGTCTTTGAACGGATCTGAGTCTAACTTGACCTAAAAATGTCCACGACACATTCATGAGTGAAGACCGAGCTCCCTCGGAAACAATCAGTCATCGACTCACCGAGCACATCAACTTGACAAGTCAAATCAAACAGAAAAGGACTGGGCGTCAGTGGCTTCACTCAAAAATGCCATTAATCTGTGAGAGCCACACTCAACAAGCTCCTCTTATTTCTGATAATGGCCAGTGCACAACATGCACAGCACACAAGCTTCACTTTCCTCTTCACCGAGGGAAAAAGCAATCGATCCTGTAGTTAAATGAGTATGTCTGATATATACACATAGAGCCATGGAAACAGACAGAAGAGGAAGTCAAAGTCAAAGACAGCCCTGAGCACAGCCCTCAAAGAAAGGAGTAAAAAGGATAACGGGAAATAAGAGAACAAGTAATAACTGATCTCAACCCCACCTTGAAGACATCAGAGAAGAATCCAGAGCCAATCCACTCGCAGGTGAAGTCATCAAGGCGTGTGAGACAGGAGAAGGCGCTGATCAGAGCTCTGTAGGACGAGGGCCACACCCTGCCCACCTGCAGAAGATATGAACAGACTGGTGAAAACAGGTCAAATGGGTGATTTATCCGACAGCGCAGTAATATGCTCCAAGTCCTCGGGTATAATTTGCTTGTTTGTGTGGGAAAATTAGATAAAGGCCACATTATCCGTCTGCCTCTAAGTGGGACAAGAACTAAATATAAAAGAGTGATTTAAACCAGGATACATAAGATGTTCTCAGTCTCTACTTTTCACAGACAGAAATAAGCACAGAGTGAAACACGTTAATACAGGAGACCCATACACACTGAGCTTAAAGGGAGCTGCATTTATTTTTGTGTCGTAAGGCAACTCAGCGATTCTGTGGGAACACAGATTCCAGCATGTGTCAATAGCAAAACAGACAAATCCCTTGTTGAACCATCCCTGTTCACTAGTAAATTGATGCTATTATTGGCACAGAAGAGTCAGAAACGAAAAGCAAATGAGTAAAATGGTTGATGGGAGCAACATGAATAACATGAACCACAAACTAACTGTATTGAATGTTAATTTAAACGTGTGTACTGATCGTCAAAAAGAACTGGCCCATAAAGACTGGAACAGACTCATGGCCTGATCAATCCAAATCATTATCCTAAGTGTTTAGGATCATTTAAACCTGCACAAACCCCAGTATAATGTAACGTATGCCCTGCACCAGTGTGTTCTTCTCATTTGAATAAAAACCCAGGACTGACCTGTGGAGGCGGTCCCATGCCCATCTCACAGACCCCTGGCCCTCCGATACTGTCCCTGTCCTCGGTGAGGCGTTCAGGTCGTGTTGGGAACCCAGCGATGGAATTGCGTTTATTCCGGTCCATGGTGATGTAACGGATTGTGATACCAGTGAGGGTAATATGAGCCGTCCTCTGTAATGTACCCACATGACAAGAGGACTGGGTTGCTTTAATGGTGCCGAGGATTCCACGGCAACACAGGATCTACTCAGTTTGTGTCCTGGGAGGAAATATGTCACACACATAGACTTCAGCTTGGGATTTTGTTTTAGGGCACCCCCCCCGGTGACAAGCTCGGGCTGGGTCCAAGATGATTCCTACTGGTCCAGTTCCTCAGTTGTAACTGAAGAGTCCACAGGGATGAGCAGGACTTCACATCTTTGACAGATGTATAGAAAGACCTTGGAGACCTGGAGAAAACGAAAAAAGGGTTTTCATTGATTTGAGTCAATGTAAAGTCGCAGTGTGGGATGTTGTTAGGCCACACACCCAAAATAAAAGAAACAAAAGCTGCCACGCTGCCCTCTGATGAAAGGTTAAGATATTTAAAGCTGTTTTGTAGACTGGGTCTTGCATTAGGATGGATATGACAACCCACTATTGCTCAACAGGGCCAAATATAATGGCTGTAATAAGGGCTGATTGTCCAATTATGGGAGATTAGCCAAGAAATACCTTAGGTCCCGGACCTTTCTGCCATCCAAAACAAATTCAGCAGGGTACGAAGGGGAACAGGAAAGGAAGTCTGTGGCTAAAGGTCTTTTAAACAATGTGGCTTTCATATCCAACCTTTAAGAATATTTGAGGCCAGAGGGGAAATCTTCTGACTGATGTAACATCGAGTCTGGTTATAAATATTTATTTTCAAATACTCTAGAGAGAGAAAGAAAAGTATATTAAACTAGACTTGAAAAACTAATTTATTCCTCCTATGATACGAACAGAGAATCTCCCGACAGCATTAACGAAACGGCTTATGAAGAACAGTGTATGTGATTAATTAATCAACTAATTGCCCCCTAGGACTAAGCATCTACACAAGAGAATAGAATAATAGATGATGTAGACCGAGTGAAGCGAGATGACATTTTACAAAGTACAACCCAGACGACCAGCAGGTAGTAAATACAACTGCATGAATAATACATATCTATAAAGCAGAGTTCACGCTACTGCTTTAAAAACTACAAAAACTTTCACAGTGTACTTGTGTTGATTTCTTTCCACACACAGCATCAATCTATATCACTCATATTTATCAGAGTATAACTGCAATAGTTAAGTTAAATGTGCTCCATTAAATCAGAAGGATTTGTGGCAGAAAGTGAGAAAGGAGCAGATTTAAGTATGAATAAATCAAAGAGGTCCATTTGAACCACAAGCAGAGAATAACAAATGTCCAAGTCTGGGCCCAGATGAGGGCTGATAAGATCAGATCCTAAAAAACAACATTGAGATGACACAGCCAGATTCTGCTTAGGTTCCGTCAGCATTACATGACAGTCACTTGTTACAAGTTACTGTAGATCTCCTGGACAACTTCTGAGATCATTCTCTGTCCCGGCAACATCCTTAAAAGGCTTTTTATCCTCCTCCTGCCTTTTTCTCTCCAATGACACTTCCATTTTTCAGCTTTGCTGAAATGGTACGGCAAAGCTGAAAGTGCCTGTGCCAAGAATAATGAAAGCCACAAGTACCAGGCCAAAGCTTTCCTATCTAATTTAAGTAGCTTTTCCGATCCAAGAGCGGGAACAGAGACAAACTTTTCATCTTCGTATTTGTATCTGAGTTGACAAGAAGAGGCCAGCATGTAAAATTCAACCCTTGATTCAACACTACAAGCTTCAGTACCCACACACCCACAACAGTGGTCCAGGCAGCTGATGCTGACTAAACACAAACATCCTACACTTGAATTTCAGTCATGCAAATGCTGAGAAACAGCGTTATTCTACTAACTGTGGGTGGCTTCGTTTCGGAAAGTTCCTCCCAGTCTAAAGCAGCACGCTGACCACCGAAAAGAATTTTACACCCACTTGTGCAGTAAACATGAAAAACACACATCAATCACAAGGAGCTTTGGCCACACACTGTATAAAAAAAACCATAGTCCTGTAATATTCTGCAGCACGTTAATCCTCATTTAACTTCGCTCGTGGAAATCTGGATTTAGATAAGGAAAGAAAATACATGTGTCCAAACCATACCGTGTTGCCGACACATCCAGAGGGCCTGCATTTAAACCACCGCAGTAAAGAGGCTATGCTTGGAAAAGGGGTGGAATTTTTTTTTAAGGCGGCCCTGTTTTTGGGGGGGTCTGTAAAATGTGGTTTGTTGCTACTCCAAAACAGATGGGACATCTCTGAAGCAGCTTCAGGCCAAATGTTTTAACAGTAGTTTGGGGGCCTGAGCACTATCCAGCTGTGTCCCAGTGGATTACAGGCTAATAGAGGACGTCGGCAATAAATCAAAACTTAAAGTGATGTTATAATGACAAGTCCAGCGTGTGTCTGTGAAGTGCAAGAGGTATTGAATGACAGCGGGAGGGGAGGGGGGGGGGGGGGGGTTGAGAGGCAATGATTTGTTCGTGTGAGGATGTACACAATGAAGGACAAACACAGATCTATTCTGAGTGTTTTTAAATATACAGTGTGTGGTTTTATAAACTCAAAACTATAATCAAGACACATTCCTGCAGTTTAAATCATCTATTAAGACTTTCACCCTGTCACCAAGCCAAGTATCAGAGCAAGGCCACATTCAATAATAAAAAAACAAAAGGAATGGCAGCATCTTATCTGACCAGGAAATCTTAAACCTGGTGAACTGCCATGATATGTGAGCCTCTGCATACCTGTCATTCTTCAAGGGTTTAGACAAGTAATGAGCGAGTCCGTGGGGCCCGTGGAAAACCACTAATGAGTCAGTGGAACTTCACAACACTCGTGTAAACTGGAGGTGGTTTGATGAAGAGCTGGAGGTGAAGAGCTGGAGGAGAGGAGCTAACCCAGAAGAAGCAGCAGCAGCCAGTGTTAGCCTTCAGGGGGTTAAAGTTTAGCCGACTTACCTGGTGTGGTTCCCGGGAGATGTTCGTACGAGCAGTCGAGCTCCATGACTTCGCCTCCACGGAACAAAACAACCACCGAAAAGCAGAACGCTAACACCGTTACAAAAACGAAAATAACAACAACAACAAACTTTAGTCACGCAGTTAGCTCGGTGGCTAAAGCCGTTGTGCTAGTTTGTCAACACACAACTCGGGCCAACGTCCACAGAAGGTTGCGAGAAGTTTCGAGGGGTAAAAAAGAAAAAGTCCACATTGGTTTGGTGAGGAAGAGCCCGGATCCACGGGGTGAAGTTCGGGTGTAGTGTGTTCGAGTCCCCCTCGTGTCCCTGGAGGAGTAAAGTCCGGTGTCCGCTGCCCTCCCTGTCCCCGGGTGTGTGTCTGTGTCGCTGGTTTCAGTTTGACAGCTCGTCCGTCGCCCCTCCGCTACTCCCCACTGACCCCGCCCCCACGGTTTGAGCGACGCGTCAATCGGACCAATGAGCGCGCAGCTTCCTGAGGAACCTGCTCTTGGAACCGTTTTTTTTTCTTTTACAAAATAAAAACACACGTGCTACATAAATGTAAAGGCACATATTTATACATTATTTGTTTCGTATAAAGGTCACTGTAGCCTCTGACGACTGAAACACAGTAACATGAGGTCATCGTGACCTTTGACCTTTGACCCCCAGGGCACCGGAATCTTATCAGTTCATCTTTGAGCGTGAAAGTTTGCACCAATTTTGAAGACATTCCCTCAAACGGATCAGAAGATATCACGTTCAAGAAAAACATAAACATATTTTGTAGAACTACTGTGACCTTTGACCTTTCACCTTTGACATTTGGCAAATTTGAGTGAGTTAATTCTTGAGTCCAAAAGTCAAAGGGTTCTTAGATGGCTCTCCAGAGATATCACCTTCACAAGTCCATGTGAATATTTGTGGCATTCTTGAGATATGGCGTCCACAGGACTGGGACGGACGGACAACCACTGCCGCCAGCACGGAAGCATTTCAATATTAAACACATTTCAAAACCCTTCCTCAGTGATTTTCTGTCAGATTATCCTAAAATCGCTGATTATCTAACAATTTTTACAAAATTGTTGTCAATTTCAGTTCAAATGAGAGATACAGCAGACAGTTCAGAAAGAGAGAACAGAGATTATTAAATCAAAAATATTGATTTTTAATAGTTCTAAAAATCGTATTCAAGGTTGTTTATAAGGCACTTCTACAAAAGCAGTTCATGGTGAATTTTCAGGAAAAGAGTCACATAAGTGAATCCATGTAGAGACAAGCAGCAGAAACAATGCAAAAAGACAGAGTAAATACAACAATAATATTAAGACGCTTAAATTACTTAAACAATCATACACTACTAATGTGTTTCTGTTAGTTGTAACCACAGTCACTACTGCTGTTGTCAAAGCATCACTCCAGTCAGTGTGCTAAATTAAATCAGTTGCATAGAGTTAATATTTTAAGTCAGATAGAAACTGTTTGATAAATTGCCAAAGACACTTAAGTACAGTGCAGCACCATAGATTAAATAGATGTACCTCAGGACCTTTCCGTCAAGTGGACCCCAGCTTTTAGAATGGAAATACAGCACCATCTAGTGGACAAAATTAAAAAGCACTGCTACACGCACACACAACCCATCGTTCTATATATGACATTGTCTGAAAGTTTTATTTTATTAACATTCATGGGGAATAATCTTTATTTATTTATTTACATAGACATTTATCTTTGAAAAGAAGAAAATGACTCTCAAAAGCTGAAGGTCAAAGAACATAAAACAGTTTTTGGATTAATTTGTGAGAAAAACTTTTTTTTTAAATGAAAAGGATTGTTTAGAAAAATTGTAGAATGTAATAATAATAATAATAAATATAAAGAAATTAAATTACTTGTTGACAGATGTGGATGTATACGTTCAAACCGTAGCATGCACAATGTGGATATGTGAAAAGAAACAAAAAACAGACACGTGTCCATCAAGTTATTATTTTAATACTTTATCATAAAGCGAAGGTGAATTCTGTCATTTTCTCCATTTCGTCCTCTCGCGAACACCGTACATTCCCTGTCACGTGACCAGGCCCCATTTCCTGTTGCTATTGTATTTCACTTCCATGTTTTTCTCCTTTAACATTGACGCTCATGCAAAGTGTGACAGTCGCGTCGCTTCCCTCCGACTTATAAAGTTACTTTGCCCGCCTCCCCCTTACCCTCCCCCGGTCCGGTCCGTTCCGGTCCTCGTCGACCACAACCGGCAGAGGCGTCTCAGCGCTGCGGGGGAACCATGGCCCACTGTGCGGCTTTCCAGAGCAAGTTAGCCTCGGTCATGGAGCAGCTCGCCCAGGCGGCCGTGCTGGAGATCAGCCGGCTGTGGGAGGACGGGTTCGCCCTCGTGCAGGTCGAGCTGCGCCGGAGACAGAGCGAGATCGAAACCCTGAACAAAAAGTTGATGCTGATGGAAAACGAGCGACTGACAGTGTTGAGTCAGACCACAAATATGTCCTCCTCCTCTTCTTCGTCCTCCTCCTCATCAGCATCATCCTCCTCATCATCAGCATCTTCTTCTTCTTCCTCCAGGAGAGAGCATCACAACAAACTGCTGCTGCCCACAGGTGAAGGTGAGGACGACCGGGAATTAGAAAAGTAAATGTTGGAAAACTTCACTGCAACTTCCCCCATTCAGTATTCAAAAGTACTATTTTGTCTGTTTAATGGTGTAATACATGCTGAACGTTGGTATACATTTGTGAAACTGCATTATAGTGTGATGTACAGTATGAACTTATTCTGAGTTACAACAACTATAATGTCAGATATTCTATGTAAATTAAAAAATACTGTGTCGCTTTGACTTCCTCAAATATCACTAATTAAAAGCAAGAAACATTCTACAATTTGTTCTCAATTGAATCACTGATTGGAGTCTTTGTAGATTACATGTTAATATCTGCATAATTAGTGCATAAGTCAAAATAGTCTATATTTAAAATATCTATTCAAGGGACCTGTCTGGATGAATACAAATGCTTTTGTTGTTTTAGGGCCTTTTGCAGATTCAGTCCAGGCCTTGTGTTCTGATCCGGTTGTCAGAGAGAATCACACTCCACCACCACCACCACCACCTGCTCAGACAGAGGAGATGCAGTGTGAGCAGCACAGGCCTTACCTCTGTCAAAGGGACGACATGGACGACATGGACGACGAGGACTTCGTCAAGCTGGAGGATGAAGACGATGTCCAGATTGTGGAACAGATAGTGGACTCTGATCACAGCGTTAGCGACGGAGCCGGTCACCACGAGAGGGATCCTAACCCCCAACCTGCCGAGGTCCTGGAGGAGCCGGAGAACCAGCAGTGGACGTCTGTGACAGTGGCCGACAGCGACTCAGCCGAGGACTCGGATTGCCTTTTCGAACCCAAGCAGCTCTCGCAACACCTGGACTCGGAAATCCTACTCATTCAGAATGCCTTGGACATCTTTGACAACTCAGCAGAGACGGCGTATTCGGACAGGTTCCTGAGGGAAAATGGACAAAGTGCATCGAGCAAATCGAGGGCTCCTCTGACTTTTAGCCAACCACAGCTCAGTCAACCTCGAGAAGCAATAAATCTGCCGGAAAGAGGAGTGTCCATCAGATTCCTCTCAGAGAAACAACAACAATCTAAACACGTGTCGAGTTTTAACTCTGACAGCCGGTTGTTCCTCTTAAATGACCCAGAGTTCCATAAAACTATGGCAAATCGCCGCATTAAGGAGAAATGGTTCATCTGCCCGTTCTGCGGAAAGAGCTTCGACCGTATCAGCCACCTGGAGATTCACCAGCGGATTCACACGGGGGAGAAACCGTACACGTGTGATATATGTGGCAAGTGTTTCTCCCAGAGGAGCAACCTTCGCACTCATCAGCGGACTCACAAAGAAACTTTATCCCAAAATGCAATTTGATTCGATGTATTTTGAAAAGAAAAGCGAAAATAACCTTTGTGTTGTTTCTGTCTAGATGAATTAACAAATTATCTATATATTTTGATATTACTGAGAGGTAATGTAGCTGACTGATATTACTGTGCACTCACTTTAAACAAAAAAAAGAATTGTAACCTAGCTTTGTTATTTTTAATCTCAAGTGAGCAAGCAGATTTATAAAAAACACGCAGGAGACTCCAGCCTAGCATTTGGACTTGTTAAAGGTCCATAAACTTTAATATTTATAAGGTTTGCCTTAATATATAAGAATCTGAGACTATTGCTGTGTTTTGGGTATCTTAGGGTTGTGTATATATACATATATAAGGAGTGCGTGTGCTGTGTTGCTCTGCCTTCTTTCTATCAATCGCTGGCTATTGAGAGGATCTTTATTTTTTCGTGAAGGCCACCATAGTTTTTCCTACAAGCCGGGAAGGGGAGCGTGAGACAAAGTGTGTTGAACTGGTTGCAGTCTGAATCATTAAATGCCAGTAAATCCTACACACAGACCATTTTAAGGTTATAGTAAATGACACAATTTGTTATTTAATATCTGGCCGATTTGAAATGAGTCACTGTGGCTCAGAAAACTGTTCTCGACAACTAATTTACCTTCGATTGAATGTAAATATGAATTTCGAATCTTCTAAAAGCAAGAAAACAACCAGAAAACATTCAAAATTTAGCCGTATGTCATGAGGTCACAGCATCTGTTGGAAAATTATGTCATACTGGATTATCAAGATGGTTAGCAGCACCAGCAGCCTTCTGTCCATTTAACAGAGTTGTTCTCTGTTGTCATCTATTATTTCTGGTGCTGACTAGCAGACGCAGCCTGGTTTAATCACTAAGTCGACTTATCAAGCTCATCCCTGCATCAGAAGGTGTTGGACAGCAAAACTCTGTGTGTTTGATCACACACTCTGATGTCTCTGTCATTATAGTTTTCTCATTCACTTTCAATTGCCTGGTTCACTTGGGGAAATATATCCATTTGCTTTTTTGACACCACTTCATTCTACTTTACTGTCTGTACGGTAAATATGAAGCTTGAGTCGGCAGCTGTTTGGTTTAGTTCAGCATCAATCTACCAAACACCTCTAAAGCCCACTACCCTTATATTCACCGTACAGACACAGGTTGTACTGAAATGATCTAATCCCTTGGCAAGAAAGCAAATTAACATATGAAACTATTCTTCTACTACAGAGGTTCAGTAACATTACTGAAATCTTCACTCCACTCTGTGGGAATCCACTTTTTTCTACTTGTATCCAGTTAATTCAGTTCTTACGGAGTCGATGAGGTTCGAGGAAACACTTCAATCTAATACAGCAGCTGCGATGCCCTTTATCCTCCAACACAAGGTGAAATAAGCTGAATTGTCCCAGGTTTGAATAAATAACCAAGACTTTGTTTTTAAAATGGCATTTGCTGTACTTTTATGAATAAACATTTCAACATTTACACATCAGGTTTTTTGTCTTTTCACTTTCATAGAAAACACTGGATGGATATAAAACATGTTCTTCTCCTGCAGGTTTTGTCCCCGTCTTCTTTTTCATGTCCATGTTCTGGTCCCTCGGGGTAAAAGGCTTTTCTGGCCTTTCTCTTGTTGCAGGTAACAATATTGTAAATGTACAACAGCTCTTTGTCTCTCCCTCATAGTTATAATACACACATATACAAATACACACGCTAACTCGTCGTCCGCAGGTGAATCCAAGCTGAAAATATCATGGTCTATCATCATCACTATCCCCTCATTGTCTGCGATTTCTCCACTATTCCGTATCTTAAAAAGTAAATATATTCCCAGTTATTATAGCATTACAATAAATGAACAAAATCTGACGCTGTCTCGTCACATGGGGAGAGTCTGTGGTCTAGATCAGTAGTTCTCTACCTTTTTTCAGTGATGATCCCCCTTTGAAATATTTTCAGCCAAGTACCCCCTAACTAGCGCAAAGCATTTTTGGTTGAAAAAAAGTTGCAATACACAGTGATGTGCTCTAGGTGTCTGATTTATTAAACTTTTTAGCTTGAGACTTTAAAATTTAAACTCCATCAATGCAATTAACATTGCTCATTTATAGTGGAAATACAAATACTATTTGGAAGTAAAAAAAATAAAAAAATAACTTAAGGCTTTTGCATAAAAAATGATTTGTGCAAATAAAAATAATTATCAACTTAAAGTGCCCTATTTCGGGATCATATCAAAAATATGTTCTCTAACTGAACTCATGAACTTCATTTTATATAAAAGATTTGCTTAAAATAAAAAATTACAAATCTTAAAATATCTTCCTTAAGGATTCCCAACAGCCGATTGAGATATTCTCCCTGGAGAGAAACAGCGCTCTTCTGTGTGCAGCAGCAGTTGTGTGTGTTCAGTTCCCATGTTTCCTAGAGGCGGCGAAACAGGCGTGCATTACGTGGTCTTGACTTTATGAAGTTCATCACTTTGATGCTGTCGTTCAAAACGTCATGTAACACAGGACTCATTTTCTTGGACGCCAATGCTTCCCTGTGTTTGACACGTGAGTCCACTTCACGTCGGGGTTTTCTTTTTTTAATGCGCGCTGTGAGTCCTCTCGCGCAGCCCGTCATATAGTAAAAAAAAGCTCACGTTCCCACTTTAGTGCCTTCACTTACCCCCATTTGAGAACCACTGGTCTTTATAACCTGTCCTTTGGGGTGCAGCGGCACGGCGTTGGAGTGTGGTCTGGGTCAGAGGAATCCATTACTGAAGAAGACTTGATTGGCAGCGCTTCTGAGATCTATAAGGGGCTGCTCCTCTCGCTCCTCCTCTACCGACTGCGTCGGAGCCCAGTCCTCTACGTGTGGCGAGCCGCCTTCCCCGAGGTGGCTGAGGTCCGGCTCTCTGGGCCTTTCTTTCTGCTTGACCTTCAGGGGAACAAGGGACGAGGGAATAAATAACTCCTGTGAGAGAAAAAGCACATTAGGTTGTGATGCATTTACAGTTGTTACTTTTCAGTCCCTCTAGTACAGTCGTCGCCAACCCGTCGATCGCGTTCTACCAGTCGATCCCCCAGTCTTAACTGTCGATCCCCCTACTCTCTGGACTCACTGGCTGTCGTCGCGCCGCTGATCAGCTGTGTGTCGCTTGTCTGTTTTCCACTAATGAAATTGGACTTCTACCATACAAGGAAACAAATCATATTTGAGGCCATTTTAAAATCAAAGCCTATGTAAAAACGTTTTGCTGCAGTAGCATCTCCTCTACAGAACATGATGTGGAACGGAGAAACTACATATTGTGCATTGTAAATATGAAAAGATTCTTGTACATTCAGCCTTTAACACAAATTGCTAAACATAATAAATCGGTTTACATAGGACTTAAAAAGTGATCTTGGGCATGAAAAGGTTGGTGACCACTGCTCTAGTACATGATGTACTATTTGTTCCTGGATGAAATAGAGCTCAGTACTTGAAAGTGGACCTAATAATCAGCTGAACCAACATAAAACAGCTGATAAAATGCAGACGTCTGGAGCTACAGTTTCACGGGTGTGTTAGTTTTTGATTGGCATCCTTTGATCTGTCTCCTTGACAACGTCTGACAGTAACAACGCAAATATTGTTCTCGCAAAATACCAGCGAATTGGTTCTCTTCGTTGGCTCCTCCTTCTCTCCGTCCATCCACATGTGTCTCAGGCATTCCTTGCTATGGTGCTGTACGACCAGACATCCCCGCTCTTCAAGCTCCACTTCTGCCAGAAAACGACAGTTCCTGCCAGGCAAGGAACTGCTAAGTTTGTTGATGGGACGCTGCAGACGGCGAGAAGACAGTCACAACACCGACAACAACTGGCTCCAAGCACTCCTCTAAACAGAAACTATGCTCCACTACTAAAGCATATTATTAAATGTATTGTTGTTATTATTCCCTTTGAGAAACTCACCAGTGGCTTGTTGCACCTCATCACGAATGACTCCACCCTCCTCCTTTGCTCCTCCTTCTCTCCGTTCATCCCTATTTGTCTCAGGCTCTCTCTGCCGTCTTGCTGGACGACGGGACATCTCAGCTCGTCTAGCTCCACTCCTCCCGGAGGACTCCTCTTCCCGCCCAGTGTGGACTGGCTGCCTTCGTAGATGGGAGGCTCCTGCAGGCGGAGAGAGGAGAGGTGACAACCCTGACAACAACTTTGTCCAAGGAGAGTGAAAGATGGTTAGTTAACAAACACAAAAAGATGTGGCAGCCTGTAATCATCGACCTCAACGTCAGACATAGCTGCTGACTTGCCAGCGGCTCCACCCCGACCAAGCCTGGCCCTGTCGACACCCTGCAGGTTATTGTTCTCTCTTAGTAATTTTTTACCTGAACTATGACATTAATGGTCACAGGGGTCTGGTTCCTTATTAAAGGACCTTGTCTGAAGTTTTTTTCATTTTCGTCCCTGGGCAAAAAGAGAGAACACATTTAGAGGGTTCACGGGATAGGTCAACATCTGTAAGGAGCTAAAATAGAGTTTATACAATCACAATCAAGTTCCTATCACAGTTAACTCTATGCATAAAAAACCTCTTCTCGTGTGTCCCCTCACGTTTTCTCAGTGATCTGCCTCTTAAACTTTCTGTTTCTGTTGCGATGGTGGCGGTTGACGAGCAGGACGACAAGGATCAGGACCAGGACCAGGGTGACGGCGGCCGAGGACCCGAGGATGATGAGGAGGAGGTGGGACGGGACACCCTTGCCCTGAGAAGACTCTGATGTAAAAATGATGAAGACTAAATGTTGATGCGCTTCACATACAAATAAAACTTTCATGCAGCAGTTGAACTCCTTATTGAGTTAATGTTTGTTCACACCCTCAATCCATCACAAGGGGGCAGCAAATCTGCACAAATAAAAATTTGAATATGCTCAGGATTTAGATTTAGTTTTAGTTTAAATCTCAACTTGTAGTTTCGATCTTCTACTCCTCTCCTTCTAAAATACCAATAAAACTAAAACCTCCTCCTCATTTACTCCTGTGTGGTCTCAATGAAGAACAAGGCTGAGGCCTGTGGGATTCACCTGCTATTGTCACTGAATACTCTGCTTTTCCTGCTCCTGCAATGTTCTTGGCCACACACTCGTAGACCCCGCTGTCATTCAAGCGGAGGGTCCGCCCAAAGACGAGTTTTCCTCCAACCACGGACACCCCATCTGGCAGAGCTCCTCCCCTCCTGTGGGCAATCACAGAAATAAATCATCAATCATCAATTCACAGAAACAGAAACCTGTGACTCACTGGAGACGAAGAACGCGGCCAGACCGAGTTAAACTAGAGATATGGTTATGTACAGTGAGAGCATCACGCAGGCGGAGGACGGTACCGTGTCCAGGTGAAGTCCTGAGGTTTGGGGTTTCCTCCACTGTCACACACCAGCTCAGCGTTCTCCAAACCCACGAACCAGTCTCCTGAGACACTGGTGATGGTGGTATCTGGGGGGTCTGACACAGACACACACGTTAACATGCAGCAACACAAAATATTCACCTAAGTATTAGATGGTGAGGCCAAGTGAAAAGCTTGTATGACATGATTTTTATCTGAATTACAGATTTTCCTTTTTAATATGTTTTTAAAAATGGTTTGTTTTATTTAAGTCTGCAACCTAACAAAATATCAAAGTAGAAAGTCACTCAGAAGATCAGATGCAGTGCCTTAAATATGAAACAACATTTCAATTTACTAGATCTGGATTTATATTTATAATTGCATATGGATTATTCTCAGAGACTCACAGTGTTAAACAAAGTAGAAAAATAAATCTCTGCAATCAGGTTCTTCCTCAGATCATGTCACACCATAAGCACAACATTCCTTAGAAATCAGTTGGGTAGTTTTTGCGTAATCCTTCTAAATAATAAACAAACCCAGAGGAGAACACAGAGGGAATAAGATAAGATCTCTGAGGAGCTTCCCAATGCACAGTTTGTTATTCTAGTGACATAATAACATTTCTATAAAGTCTGAGCTGAATGCGTGTGGCAGACGGCGGCAGAGCGTCTAGATCTAAAAGTGACAATCTGTGGTATCACATGGTTTCGGCTGGCTTCCTCTCACATATGCCACTTTCCTTCCTGCACACAAAATGTAACGTGCTACCAGGTCAGCAAAGATAAAGAAAAATCGAATTTACTATTTAACAACAACCTTTTCCAGGGAAGTACAATATTGTATCTTATCTCTCAAATCAAGCATTGTATTTTATCATATCATGTCACACAGAACCATCATCATCATCATCCTCCTCATCATCATGGTACTCACACTGAACTTCCAGGAGGTTTGAGATCCTGCGGGACCCGTTCAGACAAGGATGCCACACCAAGCAGTCCAGCTTTTTGCCGTTCATGCTGCGCAGCGGGTGCAGGGAGAAGTAGCTGGACACAGACCCGGCCTTGTGGTACTTGTCCTTGCCCTGGCCCGGCAGGTCGGTGTCCCAGGAGAGACGGGGACGCGGGCGACCCTCTGCTTTGCAAGTGGCCGCCAAACGGTACGAATCCCCCTCCTTCAGGATGACGGGGTCCAGGGAGGAGATGGGTAAAACTGACAGAAGAGGGGGAACAGGGAGACTTTAGGATTTCCGGTGTATTTACTTAGAGCTTGTACTTTCTTTAAGAATCAAAATATATTTTCTATTTAAGTAACTTGAAACTGAAAAATGCAGTTTATTAGGCTTCCAGGAAAGTAGGATCTGAATGTGTGCTTAATCTGTACAGAATAAGCATTGTATTAAGATAAGCCATATAATAAGTATTGTTATTTAGATTTTCACCCGTAAAGCACATTGTAAATTGATTTGAAAATGTCTGTTTAAAAATAAAGTACAAAAAAAATCATAATTTCATCCAAATCACCAACTTCACCTATTTATGTGGATAAAGAAAATATACAAATTCTTAACATCCAAGTTTATTCTCTATGCTGCAATATCATTTTTCTGTATCAATATGTATGTGTGTTATATTTCCATATCTGTGCTGTTATGTGTTCTACTTGTTAAAAGTACAATAAAAACATTGTTTTTAAAAACCTCATTCCTGACAATCTATTAGAAACGATTAACTGAACATGTTCCTGTAGCCCGAGGTAAGTTATGGCATTCACATTTAAATTATAATTTCTGATTCCTGCTCAAAGTTAATTTGTCTTTACCTAAAATGATCTAAATTGACTGTAATTAGATCAATTAAAACCAGGAATTCACACAATGTTTTTGGAATGTTTTGGTAGTGAACAGTCAGGTAAAGTATCAGTTAAGAATAAAAGATATGAAAGACCTAAAGCATCCTGGATCAGATAGAAATAATCAATCACACAATCACACATGATGTCAAGGTACCGCCCACGGGGTTTGATTGACAGCTGGTGTCTGGGATGGACTCTCACTGTTTCACAGAAGAGGAGAAAGAGGAGGAGGAGGATAAGTCTTTCTTACTCCAGACGGTGAGGGTGATGTGCCTCTCAAAGGTTCCGTGAGGGAAGGTGGAGATGTGGCAGATGTAGCTGCCCTCGTCCGACTCCTCTGTGCTGGGGATGAGCAGAGCCGAGTTTTCTGTGGGGCTGCTGCTCTCGAACTTCACCCGACCAGAGTAACGCCCGAACTCTGACAACACAACACAGATGGATCAGGGCTTAAATTAACAGCCTATGTTCCATCCATCATCTAAAGCACTTATTCTTTGAAGGTCATGGGGGGGGATATCACATCTCAGTCCCGACAGATGCTTCAATGAAGAACACTGACACAGAACACTAATGGAACGTTCCTCCACAGGAGCCCAGACTCTGCAGGTTGTACCTGTGTGGCCCTCAGAGAAGTGGGCCGTGATGATCTGGTCCTTGCTGCCGTCCGCGAGCTCCTTGTACCAGGTGACCTGCACCACCTTCTCCCCCCCCACTGGCTGGTAGCGGCAGGGCAGCCTGGTCTGACTCTCTGCCAGCGAGCACAGTGAGGTGTGGGGCTGAGGAGGCTCCACAAAGTCACCGTGCACCTTCACCACTGAGGAGGGACGCAGAAGAAGAGAGATTTGATGTCATAAGAGATATGTGATGTATGGTTCTGAAAGATTTATGGTTAGAATTAATCACAATGATTCAATTCCAGTGTAAACACCAGACACTTGCTGAATATGAATTCAGGATTCATACTCTAGGTACCACAAAAGTTTAATCAATTATTCATATTAATGACCCAGACTGACCAAGCTTTATCTCACCCGGTCGTGAGTCCACATCAAACCGTGGGACTCAAAGGAGTGAGTGTGAGAGAGCGACACATCCACACCGCAAACAGGAGAAGCCAAACATTCGCCCTTTGATTTCTGAGGTGAACACTGGCTACAGATTCATGGGTTTTAATAGATTTAATAGATGATAGACCGACGGAACCGATACGGGACACAAACTCCCACAGGTTAAAATAAAGCGAGGAGCCATCAACTGAACAGGGGGACAGGGAGCGAGGATGGGAAACAAGGACGAGGTTTGAATTCAAACAGTGTTGGTGAGAGAGAGTCGTTGGAATCACTCATTCAAGTGACACGAAGGAGAGAGGCCAAAAAACAGGGGGAAGGAAAGAGGTGAGAGCTTCAAGTGAGATAAAGATTGAACACACGCCTACACAGACACCCGCACATGCACCCACTATCAGACAAACACAAGTTCACTTGAATGTCACAAGCTGCCATTCTGGCTTTTCCTGTTCATTACATTTTTTTTTATTTGTTCACCCAAGATGGCAGTAACTCCCTCACACCTGAGGAGGCTGCAGGTCAAAATGGCCATTAGAAGAGAGACTTTTAATTGGATGAACACAGAAGTTCCAGTTCCTTTGTGGGATCGATGCCCTTTTGACGAATTCAACAAAAGCATCAGAGCCTCAAGAAGAACACCTGAATTAGTATTGGATACTGGAGGTGACACATTGGGCAAGAAGTTCTGATTAGAGCCAAAAGAATGTGGCCGAGCTACATTCTCTCACGTTGCTTCTGTCTCCACATGTGCAGGGACGGATCAAACAAGGAAGGAGGACAACTCCAGATGAGACATTGAAATCCACAGGCATCGATCTGCTGCTACAACTTTCTCATGTTTCCCCCCATTCAGCCACAGGAGCGTTTTGATGTCCAGCACAGATATCTGGTGATGAGGCTCAGTGACTGAGATCCAGACCAAAGTGCTGGATGTGGTTAGAGCCAAGTTCTTCTGCACCAAACCAACGTTTCTGCACTAAACGTTGGAAGCACACAACTGTTTAACACAGTGGTTCTGAAGCTGATTCTTCTTATGTAAGTTTAAAATGATCAAATAATTAACAAGACAAAAGACAATTGTAAGAAAAAAAATGTCTGGTCTGATCTTGTTCATCATCTGGTCTCAAGGCTCCAATTCCCTGGTGTTATTCAACTCACAATACGTTACTGTATAGAATGTGTGGCCAAAAGTATCCGGACACCTCCTTCCATTGTGCTATTCGGCGAGGGCCGGAAATCAGAGGTTTATGAAACCAGCCTCAGACAAATTACCCACTGGTGTCCAAATACTTTCAGCCATTTGGATATTAATCTACAGGGGAAAACAGTATTAGAGTTGTTCCATTCATAAAATGTAACAGAATATAAGGTTTTGCCAAAAGAATGTGGAAACCTTGTTCTATTCTGACATTTGCCTTGGGCTTGATTTACGATGCCTAAACCAAACCAAACCGCGGACAACTGATCAGTAGAGGTGTCCAGATACTTTTGTCCACAGTGATTATTTACAGGAACATGTATTGAAATAGCTTTTCAATTCATGACAGTAAAAGGTATGTGGACAAAAGTATGTGGACACCTCTTTCTTTCTAACAAAAAGAAAAAGGCATCCACATACTTTTGACCACATGTTATATATATATATATACACTACCATTCAAAAGTTTGGGGTCACTTAGAAATGTCCTTATTTTTCAAAGAAAAGCACTGTTTTTTTCAATGAAGATAACATTAAATTAATCAGAAATACACTCTATACATTGTTAATGTGGTAAATGACTATTCTAGGTTTAAAACGTCTGGTTTTTGATGAAATATCTACATAGGTGTATAGAGGTCCATTTCCAGCAAATATCACTCCAGTGTTCTAAGGGTACTTTGTGTTACGATGCACAACTCAGCAAGAAGACAGTATATTAGAGTCTCTAGTTTGAGAAATAGACGGCTCACAGGTCCTCAACTGGCAGCTTCTTTAAATGGTACCTGCAAAACACCAGTGTCAACGTCTAGAGTGAAGAGCCGACTCCGAGATGCTGGCCTTCTAGCTAGAGTGGCAAAAAATAAGCCATATCTGAGACTGGCCAATAAAAAGAAAAGATTGATATGGGCAAAAGAACACAGACATTGGACAGAGGAAGATTGGAAAAAAGTGTTATGGACAGAGGAATCAAGTATGAGATGTTTAGATCACAAGTAAGGGAAAAAAATTGAGACGCAGAACAGGTGAAAAGATGCTGGAAGAGTCCCTGACACCATCTGTCAAGTTGGAACCGGGCAGCAGAGCTCAGAGCTCAGACTGACATTGAGCTGGTGTAAAACTGTCTCCTTGTTTATTGTAAATCAATCGAAGCAGAAAACTCACCGAGCAGGAGGAGCAGAGTGAGACTCCTCACACACTGCATCTCTGCTCCTGGAATCAAAGATCTGATCTGTAATCCAAAAAAAACTCCTCCTGTTAATCCTGTGGTTGCTGATAAACTTCCATGGTCGATATCTGGGTTCGGATAGTGAATCACAGAGAAGAAGAAGCTGCAGGTTGGACTCCTCCCCCAAGCGGCAACAACCAGGGCTGAGAGATGAGGCCAATGAGGAAGTGCAAAAAGCTGCAGTTCACTGGGTGGCCACTTGAGGCTGGCTCCAAGGAGTCAATTCTAATTGACTCCCATGTTAAAAAGCACGACTTTAGAGCAGAATGTTTAACAAAGAAAGTTGAAATTATATAGAGGCTTGAAATTATGGATAATTATCACAGGTGACGCCACCGTTAGCTCGCAACTCCAGCTCTTAGCCTGCTGCCTGCTCGGCTTCACCTGAGCTAACAGGCTAATCCCCGTCAGTGAACACAACCTGAGTCTGTGGAGAGGTTCTCACTCGCTAACCTATTTGACTTGATTATGTTATTGTTAGTAACTTCAGTAATAATGTCATATTAGATTATTGTTCAAGAAATAACGTTAGTGAAGCTGCTTCAGTGGGAAACTCGTTGAGCTTTGTTATTGTGGCTGAATGGTAACGTCATGTTGAATTTAAATAGTTTAAATTTTTACCACAAACACAGATTATTATTCTGCAGAAAAAGATTTACTGTGATCAACTGAATCGTGAGTATTTAAAGTCACATCTGTATTTTTAAGAGCAGCTGTTTAAAGTAGCATTACGTCTCCTAAAGCTCTTTATTCAGAGTATTGGTGATAATGTTTGGTAACATGTTACAGTGAAAACTAAACTTGTCGCCTGCATCCAGTTTTTACATGGTTAATCTTAACAAACTTAACTGAATTATTGTGTTAAATAAGTGGACATGAAGAATAATGTAATTTTTTGTCACATATAAATAAATTATAGGAAGTGTAACTTTACTAGAATAGACAGTCACATAGAGAACCTGAGGCTGATGTCCACCACATATTTCCTAAACTGAAATTAAGTGATTATGATCTGATGAACTTTGAAGTATAAACTTATTTTGACCATGTAAAAGTGTGGTAAGGAGTTAACCTGGCACATGTATGACTTTACATATCTGTGTATTTGTGTTGAATGTTCCTCTAGGATGTCCAACATGAGACACAACTGGAATCAAACCAGACTGAACACTGAGAGTCATCACTTCAACATTGACTCCAGGTACAAACCTGTTTTCATAACTTACAAACAATCAAAGCAAAGTATTGCACATAATACATAATGTTTTAAATAGTTTATATATATGTATGCAATACTATTAATGTGGAAGAACTCCATACTGTACATTCATTGTCTTGGTAGTGCACTGTTTAATCCAAAAGCATATTCAAATACATAGTTGAATATCCACAGAAAGTAAGGATACAAACTTTGTTCATAAGTAACACTTCCTCTACAATAATGCCATACTTTTATGTTTCCTGTCATTTGCTGCTGCCACAGTGGATGCTGAGGACATCAGATGCTGCAGTGCTTCATGTAATGAACAGAAGAAACTCACTATAAAAGGATGTTTTATGTTGTGTATGTTCCAGCAAAGACTGGTTCTCACAGTTTATTCTGTGTTCAGCAGGTGAAAGCACCACAGATTTCAAACAGAACCGATGTACTGGGCTCTTGGTTTGTACCCTCACGGTTGAATGCACATATTGTTAGTAGCTTTGGATAAAAGGGTCAGCTCAATGAAATGTAATCTACTAAAAGAAAGAAAACATTGTACAAATAGATAAAATGTCTTTCTACCTCATCTGTAATATTAAAGGTGATAGTCTCCCACAGATGTGGTGATAACAGTCCACATCAAGTACCTCCATTTCTCTGTGTGAAAACATAATTATATAATAAATATGAGAAGTGTTTACAACAGTGGTGTGTGGAGATTATAATCATTAGTGGCGAGATGAAGCTTCATGAAGCATTGACGCTTTCCATCCAATTGGTTCACTCATGGCCGACGCTTCATAGTGCTTCATTTGCTGTACTGCGCCATCAAATGGATAATAAATGTAAAACAGGCAGATTGATTATAATGCCCCCTTGGCTTTAATGTGTGAAGCTTTGAATTGAATAAATGTATGAATGATGTTTGTGATGCCAATACATAAATTATGAACGTATTAATATGGTGTCTGTCTTTATGATACAATGGTGGGGTCAAAGGGAAAGTGGAAACAAATTTGGCCGAGAGTTGTGATGTGAATGTGCTTGTGTTACTCGGGACAACATGTAACAGGTAAATATGGATTTTTTTTTTCTTTTTATTTAAAAATTACAACTTTTCAAAACGTGCAAACGTGCAATTTTTTTGCAACCGAAGCAGCTCTCGCAAAATCTGAACTCGGAAATCCTACTCATTCAGAATGCCTTGGACATCTTTGTTAACTCAGCAGAGACGGCGTATTCGGACAGGTTCCTGAGGGAAAATGGACAAAGTGCAACGAGCAAATCAAGGCAAGGCAAGTGTTTTTCCCAGAGGAGCAACCTTTGCACTCATCAGCGGACTCACAAAGAAACGTTATCCCAAAATGCAATTTGATTCGATGTGTTTACTGTGCACTCACTTTAAACAAAAAAAAAAGAATTGTAACCTAGCTTTGTTATTACATAGAGAACCTGAGGCTGATGTCCACCACATATTTCCTAAACTGAAATTAAGTGATTATGATCTGATGAACTTTGAAGTATAAACTTATTTTGACCATGTAAAAGTCTGGTGAGGAGTTAACCTGGCACATGTACGGCTTTACATATCTGTGTATTTGTGTTGAATGTTCCTCTAGGATGTCCAACATGAGACACAACTGGAATCAAACCAGACTGAACACTGAGAGTCATCACTTCAACATTGACTCCAGGTACAAACCTGTTTTCATAACTTACAAACAATCAAAGCAAAGTCTTGCACATAATACATAATGTTTTAAATAATTTATATATATGTATGCAATACTATTAATGTGGAAGAACTCTATACTGTACATTCATTTTCTTGGTAGTGCACTGTTTAATCAAAAAGGTAATTCAAATACATAGTTGAATATCCACAGAAAGTAAGGATACAAACTTTGTTCATAAGTAACACTTCCTCTACAATAATGCCATACTTTTATGTTTCCTGTCATTTGCTGCTGCCACAGTGGATGCTGAGGACATCAGTTGCTGCAGTCCTTCATGTAATGAACAGAAGAAACTCACTATAAAAGGATGTTTTATGTTGTGTATGTTCCAGCAAAGACTGGTTCTAACAGTTTATTCTGTGTTCAGCAGGTGAAAGCACCACAGATTTCAAACAGAACCGATGTACTGGGCTCTGGGTTTGTACCCTCACGGTTGAATGCACATATTGTTAGTAGCTTTGGATAAAAGGGTCAGCTCAATGAAATGTAATGTACTAAAAGAAAGAAAACATTGTACAAATAGATAAAATGTCTTTCTACCTCATCTGTAATATTAAAGGTGATAATCTCGCACAGATGTGGTGATAACAGTCCACATCAAGTACCTCCATTTCTCTGTGTGAAAACATAATTATATAATAAATATGAGAAGTGTTTACAACAGTGGTGTGTGGAGATTATAATCATTAGTGGCGAGATGAAGCTTCATGAAGCATTGACGCTTTCCATCCAATTGGTTCACTCATGGCCGACGCTTCATAGTGCTTCATTTGCTGTACTGCGCCATCAAATGGATAATAAATGTAAAACAGGCAGATTGATTATAATGCCCCCTTGGCTTTAATGTGTGAAGCTTTGAATTGAATAAATGTATGAATGATGTTTGTGATGCCAATACATAAATTATGAACGTATTAATATGGTGTCTGTCTTTATGATACAATGGTGGGGTCAAAAGGGAAAGTGGAAACAAATTTGGCAGAGGGTTGTGATGTGCTTGTGTTACTCGGGACAACATGTAACATGTAAATATGGGGGAAAAAATTGCTTTTATTTAAAAATTACAACTTTTCAACACGTGCAGACGTGCAATTTTTTTCCAACCGAAGCAGCTCTCGCAAAATCTGGACTCGGAAATCCTACTCATTCAGAATGCCTTGGACATCTTTGTTAACTGAGCAGAGACGGCGTATTCGGACAGGTTCCTGAGGGAAAATGGACAAAGTGCATCGAGCAAATCAAGGCAAGGCAAGTGTTTTTCCCAGAGGAGCAACCTTTGCACTCATCAGTGGACTCACAAAGAAACGTTATCCCAAAATGCAATTTGATTCGATGTGTTTACTGTGCACTCACTTTAAACAAAAAAAAGAATTGTAACCTAGCTTTGTTATTTTTAAACTTAAGTGAGCAAGCAGATTTATAAAAACACACTGGGGACTCCAGCTGAGCATTTTGACTTCTTAAAGGTCCAGTGTGTAGGACTTCAGGGGCTCTGCCTGCAGATATAAACTTTAATATTTATAAAGATTGCCTTATTATATAAGCATCTGAAACTATTGCTGTGTTTTGGGTATCTTATGGTTGTGTATATATACATATATAAGGAGTGCGTGTGCTGTGTTGCTCTGCCTTCTTTCTATCAATCGCTGGCTATTGAGAGGATCTTTATTTTTCATGAAGGATACATTAAATGCTGGGAAAGGGAGCGTAAGACAAAGGGTGTTGAACTGGTTGCAGTCTGAATCATTAAATGCCACTAAATCCTACACACAGACCATTTTAAGGTTATAGTAAATGACACAATTTGTTATTTAATATCTGGCCGATTTGAAATGAGTCACTGTGGCTCAGAAAACTGTTCTCGACAACTAATTTACCTTCGATTGAATGTAAATTTGAATTTCGACTCTTCCAAAAGCAAGAAAACAACCAGAAAGAATTTTAAATTGAGCCGTATGTCATGAGGTCACAGCATCTGTTGGGATAATGATGTTGTAGTGGATTATCAAGATGGCTAAGTTAGCAGCACCAGCAGCTTTCTGTCCATTCAACAGAGTTGTTTATCTGTTGTCGTCTATTATTTCTGGTGCTGACTAGCAGACGCAGCCTGGTTTAATCACTAAGTCGACTTATCAAGCTCCTCCCTGCATCAGAAGGTGTTGGACAGCAAAACTCTGTATGTTTGATCACATACTCTGATGTCTCTGTCATTATAGTTTTCTCATTCACTTTCAATTGCCTGGTTCACTTGGGGAAATATATCCATTTGCTTTTTTGACACCACTTTATTCTACTACACTGTCTGTACGGTAAATATGAAGCTTGAGTCGGCAGCTGTTTGGTTTAGTTCAGCATCAATCTACCAAACACCTCTAAAGCCCACCACCCTTATATTCACCGTACAGACACAGGTTGAACTGAAATGATCTAATCCCTTAGCAAGAAGGTAAATTAACATATGAAACTATTCCTCTACTACAGAGGTTCAGTAACATTAGTGAAGTCTTCACTCCACTCTGTGAGAATCCACTTTTTTCTACTTGTATCCAGTTAATTCAGTTGTTACGGAGCCGATGAGGTTCGAGGAAACACTTCAATCTAATACAGCCGCTGCGATGCCCTTTATCCTCCAACACAAGGTGAAATAAGCTGAATTGTCCCAGGTTTGAATAAATAACCAAGACTTTGTTTTTTAAATTGCATTTGCTGTACTTTTATGAATAAACATTTCAACGTTTACACATCAGGTTTTTTGTCTTTTCACTTTCATAGAAAACACTGGATGGATATAAAACATGTTCTTCTCCTGCAGGTTCTGTCCCCGTCTTCTTTTTCAGGTCCATGTTCTGGTCCCTCGGGGTAAAAGGCTTTTCAGGCCTTTCTCTTGTTGCAGGTAACAATATTGTAAACGTACAACAGCTCTTTGTCTCTCCCTCATAGTTATAATACACACATATACAAATACACACACTAACTTGTCGTCCGCAGGTGAATCCAAGCTGAAAATATCACGGTTCTGAGAATAATTCACTATTTCTCGACCAAAGCTCAGGAATTTTCTTAGTCCACATTGTCCTTCCTGAATGTTTTTAATGTAAACTAGCAGGACTCCTAGTAAACACTATAACAGGAACCATGATTCCTTGTGTTTTAAAGGAGGTGAGGTTGTTTACATTTCAGTGTAGTGTGTGAAAAGTCAAAATCTCCACTTTTTCCACAAATTTGATCACTCAGACAGTGACGCTCACATTTGTCTACAGATTTACTACAATATTGTCCCCATACAGGACACACTGCGTACCTGTGCATGTCCACACAGTGGACATAGCTGCTGCTCTCAGCCTTTCTGCATTGAGTTTGCCTTAATACTCTTACAGGTTACCTGTACAAATATATAGGTAAACAGACAGATGGATAAAAAGATCAATTAAACATTAAATAATAAAATTGTTCTTTCTTGTGTTTTCAGGTGGCGGCCCCTGATATGACTTGACATTGTAAGTAATGTTACTGAAGACAGTCAACAAATATTTGAGGATGTTTTTTTGTAGAACTCAAGCTCTGAAAAAATAGGGGACTCTAGAGTCTCACCCACAACATGAATGTTTTATTGTCTGTCGACTACTGCTCAAATGTTGATGTTCAAATATCTGCTTTACGCAACAGGCTTTAAGCCACATTGCACAAGTACACATTGCCTTTGTACTTTTAATTGTATATTTTAAAGGGAAACATTGCCTTTTCTTTATGTAGATGTTCATTCAGTAAAAAAGTGAAGAGCAAAAAAGCTATAAATTCCTTAGTGCTGCTATATTAATTCAGAGAGAGGGAAAATGTGTTCTTCCGCTCACAGAGCCATGCAGGCAGCGCTTACATGTATCAAGATGCATTGCACTTTCTCAAACACCAACATCATCACTGTGACATAACAGATCCAGGAAGAACAGTTTTTCCAGCAGGAAATCACCAACTTATGGCTCAGTGTATAGCACACACTGAGGAATATATTGCATCAATTAACTACATTTACCATCAGCACTGATTTGACATCCAGTGGCAAAGTTCCCTTTTTTTTGTGATATGTAGTGTTTCAATTTAAGGGATAGTTCCCTGAAATGTTTAATTCACTCATTATCTACTCACTTCTATGCCGATAGAGGGGTGGGTGAAGTGTTGGAGTCCACACAAAACTTTTGAAGTTTCAGGGGTAAACAGCGTTGCTGCCAAATCCAATCCAATTGAAGTAAATGGGCACCACTTCTTCAAACTTAAAAAGACAACTACAAAGTCAATGTTTTTCATTTGTAAGTAATGAAATGTTTGGAAAATGAACAAATAAACATTGAGTTTACTTAACACAAAATACCTGGCTTCTGTACTCTAATTTATTAAGATCTGTAAACTTATTACAATGAGTAGTGCAAATGGTTACTTTTTGGTTGTTTTCAGTTCAGAGTGGGGTTAATCAGTAATTTAATTTAACTATAATCAATAAGTACATCCAAATATTGAAGTTCTCAAAAACTCACACTTTTGAGTTTATGAAAGCTTTTTTTTTTAGTTCTGGGTTTACAGTGCAGCAACATACTGCTCTTCAAAAACGTCTCCACCCTCCTCCTGTGCTCCTCCATCCCTCCATCCATCTCCGTTCGTCTCAGGCTCTCCCTGCCGTAGTAACAGCTCTTCCAGCTCCATTCCTTCCTGAGAACTCCACATCCCGCCCACCATGGAATAGCCGCTTGTGCTGATGGATATC
This sequence comes from Pleuronectes platessa, assembly GCF_947347685.1. NCBI lineage: Eukaryota > Metazoa > Chordata > Actinopteri > Pleuronectiformes > Pleuronectidae > Pleuronectes > Pleuronectes platessa. Next base: position 3,641,817 of record NC_070638.1, read on the forward strand.
TCCTGCAGGCGGAGGAGAAGACAGTCATAATACTGACAACAACAATCTAAGGACTCCTCTAAATAAAAGCTATGCTCCACTATTAAGGGAGGGGATGGGGGGTTAAAGAGAGCAGCAATGGACAGTAGGATGAAACTCCCAAGTTTTCTGAACAGTAGAGCTTGTAAATCTTTTCAGTATCAAACCTGAAAATAACTCTTTAAATTATTTCAACAGAAATACGTTTGTTGAATGAAACATTTTCCAACTTTGTCGCTGACCACTTCTAAAAGTGTCACTTGAATGAGTGTGAATTTTAAAGTGAGTGACGGCAAGTGTAAAAGTGGGTATGGATTAAACATAAGCACATTAGGTTGTGATGGGGATAGGGTCAGGAGGTACTTTTCAGTCAATCTTCTAGTACATGATCAGTGTTGGGGATTTACGGAAAACATGTACCGGCGTTACGTATTCAGAATACAAATTATGAGTAACTGTATTCCGTTACAGTTACAATTTAAATAGATAGTATTCAGAATACAGTTATATTGTTGAAATCAATGGGTTACATGACGGTACTTCTCTGTTTCACAAGTTTATTCACTCTCTAAATAAATCGATGGAAATACCGCAGTAAATCCACTTCCCGCAGGCAAAGCCCTCAGGAAGCAGCTGACCACCAAGGCTGCTCGTAAGAGCGCCCCGGCCTGGAGCGGCGTGAAGAAGCCTCACCGTTACAGGCACGGTACCATGGCTCTGAGAGAGATCCGTCGCTACCAGAAATCTAAGGTGCTGCTGATCCACAAGCTGCCCTTCCAACGCCTGGTGAGAGAAATCGCTCAGGATTTCAAGACCGACCTGAGCTGCAGAGCTCCGCCGTCATGGCTCTGCAGGAGGCCAGCGAGGCTTACCTGGCCGGCCTGTTTGAGGACACCAACCTGTGCGCCATCCACGCCAAGAGGGTCACCATCATGCCCGAGGACATCCAGCTGGCCCGCCGCATCCGCGGAGAGAGAGCTTATACTGCTGCTGCTCCACTGACTATAACCACGCCGCATTCCTACACTTATAAAATGCAATTCAATGTGGAAGTTATCCAAGTATTCAGAATACGTTACTCAGATTTGTTAATGTAACAGAATATGTTAAAGATTACATTTTTAGGCATGTATTCTGTATTCTGTAACGGAATACGTTTTGAAAGTATCCTTCCCAACACTGTACATGATGTACCATTTGTTCATGGATTAAATAAAAGTTGATAACTTGAAAGTGGACCTGAGAAATAATTTGTGATACTAAACAAACTTTAAATTAGCTGATGAAATGCAGACATCTGGAGCTACAGCGTCACGGGTGTTTTCGTTTTTGTCTCCATTATAACGTCTGACAGTGATGACGCAAATAAAACACGACACCATGTGACACATTACAAATGAAACACATGTCAACACTGAATACCAGCGAAACATGGCTGCTCTTCAAGAAATGCAGAATCTCCCTGCCGTCGACCGAGACGACCTGACGTTCCAGCTCATCCAGCTCCAATCCTGCCGGAGCACTAGAGTTCCTGCAATGCATGGACTGGCTGCCTCTGTAGACAGGAGGCTCCTGCAGGCGGCGAGAAGACACAACACTGACAACAACTGTCTCCAAGGACTCCTTTAAACAAAAACTATGCTCCACTACTAAAGTTTATTATTAAATGTACTATTGTTATTGTTCCCTTTGAAAAACTCACCAGTGGCTTGTTGCTGCTCTTCAGGAATGACTCCCCCCTCCTCCTGCGCTCCTCCTTCTCTCCGTCCATCCCCGTTTGTCTCAGGTTGTCCCTGCTGTCGTACCAGATGACCGGACGTGCCCGCTCGTCCATGTCCAATCCTGCCGGAGCACTACACTTCCTGCTCAGCATGGACTGGCTGCCTTCGTAGACGGGATGCTCCTGCAGGCGGAGAGAAGACGGTCAGGACACTGACAACAACTGTGTCCAAGGACTCCTCTAAACAAAAACTATGCTCCACTACTAAAGTGTATTATTAAATGTATTATTATTACTATTATTCCCTGGTTTGTTTGGTTACTCACTTTTGTTTGGTTACTCACCTGGTACATTTGGCTGTTCTTCATCCTGCTGTCGACTCTGACCTGGGCGTAATCTTTAGGCTGGAATATTTAAAGAAAGTGAAAGATGGTTAGTGAACATGAACAAAATAAAATTATCAATATGAGTGCATGCTAAGTGTTTGAAGCTGCGGCAGCCTGTAATCATCGGTCCCACGGCAGAGGTAGCTACTGACTTGCAAGCGGGTCCACCCCGGCCACGCCTGGCCGTGTCGACCTGGTGTGTCAACACAGTGCCTGTTATTGTTCTCTCTTAGTATTTTTTACCTGCACTATGACATTAATTTTCACAGCAGTCCGGCTCATTTGTCTGGAGTCTTTTTCATTTTCGTCCCTGGGTGAAAAGAGAGAACACATTTAGAGGCTTCACGGGAAAGGTAAACATGTGTAAGGAGCGGAAATACAGTTTAACCAATCTCAATCAAGTTCTTATCACAGTTGACACTATGCATAAAAAGCCTCTTCTCGTGTGTCCCCTCACGTTTTCTCAGTGAGCTGCCTCTCCAGCTTTCTGTTTCTGTTGCGATGGTGGCGGTTGACGAGCAGGACGACAACGATCAGGACCAGGACCAGGGCGGCGGCCAAGGACCCGAGGATGATCAGGAGGAAGTGGGAGGGGACACCCATACGCTGAGATGACTCTGAAAGAAGAATTATGAAGACTAAATGTTGATGCATTACACACACAAACACACACAATAAAACTTGCATGCAGCAGTTGAACTCCTTACTAAGTTAACATTTGTTCACACCCTCAATCCATCACAAGGGGGCAGCAAATCTATGATAGATTTAGTTTTAGTTTAAATCTCAACTCGTAGTTTCGATCTTCTCCTCCTCTCCTTCTAAAATACCAATAAAACAAACACCTCCTCCTCATTTACTCCTGTGTGGTCTCAATGAAGAACAAGGCTGAGGCCTGTGGGATTCACCTGCTATTGTCACTGAATACTCTGCTTTTCCTGCTCCTGCAATGTTCTTGGCCACACACTCGTAGACCCCGCTGTCATTCAAGCGGAGGGTCCGACCAAAGACGAGTTTTCCTCCAATCACAAACACCCCATCTGGCAGAGCTCCTCCCCTCCTGTGGGCAATCAAAGAAATAAGACAAATCAATCATCAATTCATAGAAACAGAAACCTGTGACTCACTGGAGACAAAGAAAAACAATAGCTGTGACTTTAGTAACCTGTCTTCCACTTTAAGGAAATGAATATCTGGTGGCAGCTGCTCTAAAGCAACAGCGCCTTTAACGCAACAAGTGGTTTGCACGACAGAGGAAGAAGAGCTGCAGAGGATCAGGGTCACCGCACGGTGTAACCACCAATTTGCACCTGAACCAAAAGCTGCGCCTTCTCATGTCACATGGGGGGGCGGCACGAGCACTTAAAAATATAAATAAAGTCATCTGGCCTGCGAAACGGTTTTCTATTATCTATAATATTTCGGTGTGGGGAATTGGCAAATTGCTGCCCCCTGCAACTGCAGCGCCCCTGCTAGATGCTCTGTGCGGGCGGCTCTTCAGCTCCTCTGCAGCGGCTCCCTGAACAGTGTTGTGCCTGTCGTTCATATCGACAGCGCACACTCCCAGGCCCCCCGCCCCGCTCACTCGCTCAGAGACACACACAGGAGATCAGAGCTCGTTCACGTGTGGCAGTCGGTCAGAGACAAACAAGAGAAGGTGTTCAAAAACCAAGTTGTAAAGAAAGTACGATGAAGCCTGTCTTGCTCTTGGGTTCACAGTCAACGTAGTAGGACATGAGGAGAGACCAGTGTGTAAGTTATGTCTGAAAACTCTATGAGACCCAACCATTTAAGAAGACTCTTAGAAAAAAAAAACAAATTAAGAACCTCCCTGACCTGCCATTAAAAACCATGAGCCTCCTTGAGCTTATCACTTTTATGCATGATAAGGATCTATCGGAGATCTACCCCAACTTTTGGACTGCTCTCAGGATTGCACTTACTGTTCCAGTCACTGTGGCTCAAGCAGAGAGGAGCTTTTCAAGACTGAAGTTGATCAAGACGTGCCTTAGGTCAACCTTGTCTCAGGAACGGCTGACTGACCTTGCCGTCATCAGTATCAATCTCTCAATAGGGGAGCAGATTTCATATGATGATATTATTGATGATTTTGCATTAAGGAAGGCCAGAAAGGTTCAGTTTTAGTTTTAGTTTGTGTTGTCTGTTCTTAGTGCAATAGTGTAATAATTAGATTTTTTTCTATATCTGATTGTATATATTTTTGCCACTTTAATGTTGTAACTTATACTGTGTGCTGCAGAATTGTGTGCATTGATTCTCTTAAGTGTGTTATTCAAACTTTCTATTGAAGGATTTGTGCAATTGAGAAATTTAAGTTTCTCTTTCACTTCTATTGTTATAATTATAAAATATTGAAGAAAAAAAAAAAAATTACGATTTTTTTTTTCGGGAGGGAGGGGAGGGGGGGCAGGCTCTCGCCCGGGGGCCCAATTCCATATAGAACTGCCACTGCATAAGTGGCTTATGCATGTTTTTCCATCACATTCAAGTGCCATGTAAAGAGCAGTTTGACAGCAAAGATAGCATTACACTGGGGGGGGAATTAGCATGTAATTTTCACAGTCTTGCTGGCAGAGGGAGACCGAGTTAAACCAGAGATACGGTAATGTACAGTGAGAGCATCACGCCGGCGGAGGACAGTACCATGTCCAGTTGAAGTCCTGAGGTTTGGGGTTTCCTCCGCTGTCACACACCAGCTCAGCGTTCTCCAAACCCACGAACCAGTCTCCTGAGACACTGGTGATGGTGGGATCTGGGGGGTCTGACACAGACACACACGTAAACATGCAGCAACACAAAATATTCACCTAAGTATTAGATGGTGCGGCAAAGAGAAAAGCTTGTAAGACGTGATTTTTATAAAAATGGTTTGTTTTATTTTTTTAATGCTGCCACATAACAAAATATGAAAGCAGAAATTGACTGAGTAGAGCAGATGCAGTCCCTAAAATATGAAAACAAATTTAAATTGACTACATCTAGAATTATATTTGGATCTGCACCAAATTGCAGATGGATTATTCTCAGAGACTCACAGTATTAAAAAAACTGGAAAAATAAATCCTGTGTTCACATCTGCAAACAGGTTCTTCCTCAGATCATGTCACACCCGACAACACCTGTGCTGCCAGGTGAGCTAAGATAAAGAAAAATTTAATTTACTCTTTAACAAAAACCTGTTCCAGGGATGTACCATATTGTATTTATCTCTCAAATCAAGCCTTGTATTGTGTCATATCATGTCACACAGAACCACCATCATCATCATCATCATCGTTGTGCACCCCTCGTACTCACACTGAACATCCACAAGGTTTGAGATCCTGCGGGGCCCGTTCAGACCCGGGTGCCACACCAAGCAGTCCAGCTTTTTGCCGTTCATGCTGCGCAGCGGGTGCAGAGAAAAGAAGCTGGACACAGACCCGCCCTCGTGGTTCATGTCCTTGCCCTTGCCCGGCAGGTCGGTGTCCCAGGAGAGACGGGGACGCGGGCGACCCACTGCTTTGCAAGTGGCCGCCAAACGGTACGAATCCCCCTCCTTCAGGATGACAGGCTCCAGGGAGGAGATGGGTAAAACTGACAGAAGAGGGGGAACAGGGAGACTTTAGGATTTCCGGTGTATTTACTTACAGCTTGTGCTTTCTTTTAAGAATCAAAATATATTTTCTGTTTCAGTGACTTGAAACTGAAACATGCAGTTTATTAGTCTCCCAGTAATAGGATCTGAATATGTGCTAAATCTGTACAGAATAAGCCTTGTATTCAAATTTGCCAAATAATAAGTATTGTAAATTAGATTTCCACCTGTAAAGCACCAAAAGTACCAAAAAAATCATAATTTCCTCCAAATAAACAACTTCTACCTATTTATGTGGATAAAGAAAATATACAAATATGTATTTGTTTACCTTTCTTAAAATCCATGTTTATTCTCTATGCTGCAATATCATTTGTCTGTATCAATATGTATTGTGTTATATTTTCATATCTGTGTTGTTATGTGCTCTACTTGTTAAAGCTACAATAAAAACATTGTTTAAAAAAAACCTCATTCCCGACAATCTATAAGAAACGATAACCTGAACATGTTCCTGTAGCCCGGGTAGTTATGGCATTTACATTTAAATTATACTTCCTGATTCGTTCTCAAAGCTAATTTGTCTTTACCTCAAATGATCTAAATTGACTGTAATTAGATCAATTAAAACCAGGAATACACACAATGTTTTTGAAGTATCAGGTAAGAATAAACTATATGAAAGACCCAAAACATCCTGAATCAGATAGAAATAATCAAATCACACAATCAAGAGTAAAGAAAAAGATGTGAGACACAATCCATAGAAACCCAAAGGAAGTGATGCAACTCCAACTCCAACTCAAACATCAACACTGTTGCACAATGACTCTTTTTTGCAAGAGGGCGAATGTCACATGGGATATTAATCAGGAGGGAACGAAAAAGTTAGAATTAGCAGCAGGAGCTTTACTGGATTAACAAACAAAGAAAAGGGCATCACCTGAGCTTTATAAACAGTACCCCAAATCCCCCCCCCCCAAAAAAAAAACAACAACAACCACATGACGTCACGGTACCGCCCACAGGGTGTGATTGACAGCTGGTGTCTGGGATGGGCTCTCACTGTTTCACAGGTGAGAGGAAGAGAGGAAGAGAAGGAAGAGACAGGAAGAGAGAGGAAGAGGAGGATAGGGGGAAGATGAGGAAAAGGAGGAAGGGGAGGAAGAGGAGGATAAGTCTTTCTTACTCCAGATGGTGAAGGTGATGTGCCTCTCAAAGGTTCCGTGAGGGAAGGTGGAGATGTGGCAGATGTAGCTGCCCTCGTCCGACTCCTCTGTGCTGGGGATGAGCAGAGCCGAGTTTTCTGTGGGGCTGTTGCTCTCGAACTTCACCCGACCAGAGTAACGCCCGAACTCTGACAACACAACACAGAGCGATCAGGGCTTAAATTAACAGCCTATGTTCCATCCGTCATCTAAAGCACTTATTCTTTGAAGGTCATGGGGGGGGATATCACATCTCAGTCCCGACAGATGCTTCAATGAAGAACACTGACACAGAACACTAATGGAACATTCCTCCACAGGAGCCCAGACTCTGCAGGTTGTACCTGTGTGGCCCTCAGAGAAGTGGGCCGTGATGATCTGGTCCTTTCTGCCGTCCGCGAGCTCCTTGTACCAGGTGACCTGCACCACCTTCTCCCCCCCCACTGGCTGGTAGCGGCAGGGCAGCCTGGTCTGACTCTCTGCCAGCGAGCCCAGGGAGGTGTGGGGCTGAGGAGGCTCCACAAAGTCACCGTGCACCTCCACCACTGAGGAGGAACGCAGAAGAAGAGAGATTTGATGTCATAAGAGATATGTGATGTATGGTTCTGAAAGATTTATGGTTAGAATTAATCACCATGATTCAATTCCAGTGTAAACACCAGACACTTGCTGAATATGAATTCAGGATTCATACTCTAGGGATCACGAATGTCTTAATTAATAATTCAGATTAATGACCGAGACTGACCGAGCTTTATCTCACCCGGTCGTGAGTCCACATCAAACCGTGGGACTCAAAGGAGTGAGTGTGAGAGAGCGACACATCCACACCGCAAACAGGAGAAGCCAAACATTCGCCCTTTGATTTCTGAGCTGAACTCTTTTTGTTTGGTTACTGATTCATGGGTTTTAATTAATGATTAGACCGACGGAGCCGATACGGGACACAAACTCCCACAGATAAAATAAAGTGAGGAGCCATCAACTCAACGTGGGGACAGGGAGAGAGGATGGGAAACAAGGACGAGGTTTGAATTCAAACAGTGTTGGTGAGAGAGAGTTGTTGGAATCACTCATTCAAGTGACACGAAGGAGAGAGGCCGAAAAACTGGGGAAGGAACAAGTATTATAGTCTGTGCATATCCAAACTGTCAGAAGCCTTAAATTATGAGGATAAGGGAATGGATCGCCGTATGGATTTGTTTATTGAATGTATTATTGTGTATATATTTGTTTCTTTACATCCAAATGTGATCAATGGGGGGAAGTGACGTCCCGACGGGGTTGTTTTGTTTGTTAACTGCGGACCTGAGGACCTACAAGGGATTATTTCCAAAAAAACTGGATTATTGCCTTGGCGGAACTTTCAGGGATTACCGTGAGGACTGGACTCTTTTTCTGGGCGGTCAGATGTGGTGAGGATAGCGTGGACTATTTTTGCATTGTTTGAGGCATCTTGCCACGCCACATCTGCGTGAACTTTGCTTTAGGACATTTTTTGGGATTCAGGGCTATAAGGGATTAACTACATTGTTGGATGAACTGTGGGACTGTATGAACCTTGGGTTTGGGGGAAATATCGATGTATGGGATTTGTTTTAAGTTGTGTGTTGGTGTTGCTTTCCCGTATTTATTTGGGTTTATATTCAAAACAGATAACTGAATGCAACGTTCTGGGTTTAATTTCGTTATTATATATATTATTTCACATGTGGTGGGGCAGGATGACTAGGTTATCGGTCTTATAAAATATTATTTGCTTAGTGTATGATGGTCAGGTGGTGGCGCCCGTACACAGTGAGACGGATCCACCCATGCTCCTTTTAAAATAGCGTTGTGATTTTCCCCTTTCATCCTAAGCAAGGCGAATTGTTACAAACGTATGACCAAAATTATGTGGACACCTCTTTCCATTGTGACATTTGCCTTGACCTTGAATTAACAGGGCTGAACCAAACCGTGGACAAATGGCACAGTAGAGGTGACAGATACTTTTGACCACAGTGATTTTCTACAGGAACATGTATTAATATTGCTTCTCAATAAAAGGTGTATGGACAAACGTATGTGGACACCTCCTTCTATTGTGGCATTTGGCTTTGATAGGAAATCAGAGGCCTGAACAAAACCGTGAAGACCGGGCCGGAACAAATAGAAAGAGGCGTCCACATACTTTTGACCACATGTTCTTTATATATTGTAAGGTATAAATGAAACAACAATCATACATTTTCCTGTAGATACATAATCAATGTGGAAATTTATGGCAAAAACACAGCACCAAACTTACTTTTGGCCTTATAGTGCAACTACGGACACAATATTCAGACAGTAACTTAGTGGATATGGATTCATTTCTGAAGGAACCAGGTCAACAGACACACACACACACACACACACACACACACACACACACACACACACACACACACACACACACACACACACACACACACACACACACACACACACACACACACACACACACACACACACACACACACACACACACACACACACACCTGTTGCAACATACCCAGTGTGTGAGGCAAAGAACACAACAATACACAATGTTTAGGGCCACGATAGTGACAATAGCTTCACTCCAGGTGCCCATGGTCACATTTTAGTGTAATATTAGTAATATAAGAGGAAATTTAAGTTTCCATTTAGTGCCATAATTCCGACAATTTATTAATAAATGAAATTACTTTTAGATTATAGCCGTTCCAGCAGAGTAAGTTGAGTTTCCTGCTCAATTGGAACAAGGCAGCAGAGCTCAGGGCTCAGACTGACACTGAGCTGGTGTCAAACTGTGATCTTGTTTATTGTAAATCAATCGAAGCAGTAAACCAGTGGTGTATAAAGTACTTGAAAGCCATACTTGAGCAAGTGTACAGATATCTTACCTAAAAGTAAAAGTCACCCTTCAGAAAATGACTTGAGTAAACGTCTTAAAGTAGCTCATATTAAATGTACTTAAGTATCAAAAGTATTTGGTGTTGAAATGTACTTAAGTATCAAAAGTGAAAGTACAAGTACCCGAATAAAAAATGCAAAGTGCTTTTTATAGTATGCCTATACAGACGCAAAACAACCCAAGATGCTGAGGTTCAAATAGCAATGGGCTAGTGCATCTGAACTTCTAGGGACAAAAAATAATCAACACAACAGAATAAACAAGTAATTCTTGCGTCTACCTAAGAACACTTATAAACCACAGTATAACCACTAATAAATTCTGTACATATCACTAAACATGGACCTTTCATCAGTAGCAGGAATGATACACAATGCCCCTTAAGATAACTCAGCAAAAGGAAACAAGTTATAGGAACAGAAAATAAGATAAGGGAAGGCCTCGGATCGGCCCTGCCAGAGTCAGTCACGGCCAACAAGGAAGTAAAACTCTTTACAAAGTTTCTGATGGTGAACCTGCGGAGTATCATTACAGTACAGCCCTCTCGACCCCGGTCGATCAAGGCAGCCCGACCAACCTCCGGACACTTAGGTTCTCGCGCTGCCCCCTCGACAGCAAACACGCCGCCGGACCTCCAGATCTCCCGAGGCAGCTGAGAGGTGCCCGGGCGTATAGGCGCACTTTGCGCAAACCTCAGCTGCTTAAGTAACGAGACAGATTTGAGAATATACGAAGTGGAAATTACAGAAATGTGCGTCCAACTGTAGCGAGTAAAAGTAAAAAGTCGTCAGTTAAATAAATACTCAAGTAAAGTACAGATATGTGAAAAATCGACTTAAGTACAGAAAACTCACCGAGCAGGAGGAGCAGAGTGAGACTCCTCACACACTGCATATCTGCTCCTGGAATCAAAGATCTGCTCTGTAATCCAAAAGAACTCCTCCTGTTAATCCTGTGCTGGATGATCAGCTTCCATGATCGATATCGGAGTTCAGGTCAGAGGGGAGACTGGTGCAGGGATCAGGCCGGAGCTGGTACTGCAGTACAGTGAGCCGTCGTAAATGCACATTAAAGGGCAAGTCTGTAAAAAAAAAAAAAATGTATCATGTATACATTTTTTGGGATTAAACATATTCCTTAAATATTCCTTAATAGGTTATAAGTGACTTCGAGTGGATTCCTGTTCATGGTGTCTGACTATGCTGAGATACATATTTGTGTATTTTTACTGCAGAATAACCGAGAAAATTAAAGGGAAACTCTGTGAAAGTGGCCTAATGCATTTCTAATGTAGCCATATTAAGATGCTGATTAAAAATATTCCTTGAGAGGTTATAAGTTACTTCGAGTGGATTCCTGTTCATGGTGTCTCTTATGCTCATACACATTGTGTAATTTTACTGCAGAATAGCTGAGAAAATTAAAGGGGAAATCTGTGAAAGTGGCAACAACAAAATCCCTTTTCAGTTTAAAGGGGAGTCATTTTGAAAATTTAGTTCAGTCTTTACTGATATAATGTCGCTGACACTCAGAGATGGTCTACTATCATGTTGAAGTAGAATGAGTCTGTGAAAATAGGAGGTTTCTTCTAAATTTCAAAGTCGACATTGCATAGTCAGAGGCTCTATGAACAAGAATCCAATCGAAGTCATTTATAACCTCTCAAGGAAAAATTTTAATCAGCTTCCAGATATGGTTACATTAGGAATGCACTGGGCCACTTTCACAGATTTCCCCTTTAATTTTCTCAGTTATTCTGCAAAAAAAAAAAAAAAAAATGTATCTCAGCATAGTCAGAGACACCATGAACAGGAATCCACTCGAAGTAACTTTTAACCTCTCAAGGAATATTTTTAATCAGCTTCCAAATATGGTTACAATAAGAATACATTGGTTCTTTTTTACAGACTTGCACTTTAATTTGCATTAAAAATACATCATAATTGACATGAGCAGATACGCCATGAAGATTTAAAAAAAAAATCCAATCAAATAAAGTTGTGTTTTTCGTAATTTTTGGGCGTTTCACCCAACCACGCTGTTTTACCGTAAAGCCACAAGTAGACGCGCAAAAAAAGAACCCGGCGGCGACTGGCTTCCCAGATGACGGCTCACTTTACTGCAGTGGACTGGTGCAGGAATCAGGCTGGAAGAACCGGAGTTCACCTCAGTGTGTGATGCACTCACTGGGGAAAACAAAGTTTGGTGCTGGAAGCTGCAGAAGCTGCGAAGTGTCTGAACTTCATGCTTCTGCAGCAGCAGCAGGAGGAAGAGAAGCAGCTCAGCGGGAAAGTAAACACAGAAACAAGTAAAATGACAGACGCAACCCGCTCTGTGTTGCGCAAGTTGCGGCTGCTGTTTCTGCTTCCTCGCTGGAGGAGTCGAGCACCGTAGCTACACGACCACAACAAGCCGGAGACAGGACGCGGGCGGCGGATCCTCCTCTCAAAACTTAAGTCACATTGTAGCTGAAGTCAGACAGAAAATAAGTGTGTGTCCGGGCTGCGGAGGGTGCGAGAGTATGCAAGCCAGCATCGAATATATACACCCACGGGGCGGTACAGCTTCAATGAATTTTAATAGGCAAATGAGCTATGGTGTTTCTACCTATGCAAATTAGGACATATTCAATAAGTGTGGAGCTCATTTGCGTATAGCTCATTTGCATGGGTACTTTCATTGTGTAAAGTTTAATTTTGATAGGAGTAAAGGAAAAAAATAGCCCCATTGGGATATATTGTTGCCTCGCCTTATTGGCATAAATCTCGGATTGATGAAAATTAAACATACACTCCTGATCAAAATCTTAAGACCAGTTAAAAAATTGCATGAATTTGCATTTTGCACAGTTGAATCTTAGGAAGGTTCTAAGTAGAGCTTCAAAATGCAAAAAGAAGAAATGGGAACAAGAGACCAAAAGTTGTGAGCAGGCAATTTATTGAAAACAACAATTTAACTGAAGTAGGCTGTTCATCAGCTGATCAAAAGTTTAAGATTGTATGCTACTGAGAGATAAGTGATAGTGGTGCAATTTGTTTCGAAAAAAATTATTAAATTATTTACACTGACAGTATCTAAAAATAGCTCATATTACATTACACATTGAATAAGAATATTCACACAGGCCAAAGCTCTTTTTGGTAATAACTGCACAGAAATAAAGGCAATGCTGCCATCTTGTGGTGACTAAATATAACACATCTGAAATGCACGTTTACTTCAGCCAGTTTAACTAGGAAGCTACACTTCAATAAAATATTTAACAACTCTTAATAAACACACCTGCAATACTTAGGACAAACACACAATCACAGTTGTGAAGTACAGTTGTAAGTTGATCAAGTCTGTTCCCGCTAGAACTACAAAGGAGAGTTCCATATTAGTACAGTACAGTAGTACATTAGCAGCTAGCTGTCAGTTTTCACTCGCGCTCCTCCTTTTTGCCCATTTATTGGTTAACCAGGAACTAGGAGGAGTCAGCAACGGCAAGATGGCGCCGGGTGAACGCCCACTGCGAGCCTCATTTTCACTCTTTAGAAACCAACGGGTGACGTCACGGACAATACGTCCATCAGTCTATGGTTTTTATACATGCGTGAAACTACATTATAGTGTGATTTATGAAAGATCTAGATTTAAAAACATGTACAGTATTTTTATAAACCTATTTTTTGTTACAACAACTATAAAATCTGATATTCTTTGTAGATGAAAAATACTGTGTTGCTTTTAATTCTAAAAATGATCTGGACAACTAATTTACCTTCGATTGAATGTAAATTAGATTTTCGACTCCAGAAAACATCCAAAATTGAGCCGTATGTCATGAGGTCACAGCATCTGTTGGAAAATGATGTCATACTGGATTATCAAGATGGCTAACGTTAGCAGCACCAGCAGCCTTCTGTCCATTTAACAGAGTTGTTTATCTGTTGTCATCTATTATTTCTGGTGCTGACTAGCAGACGCAGCCTGGTTTAATCACTAAGTCGACCTATTGAGCTCATCCCTGCATCAGAAGGTGTTGGACAGCAAAACTCTGTATGTTTAATCACATACTCTGATGTCTCTGTCATTATAGTTTTCTCATTCACTTTCAATTGCCTGGTTCACTTGGGGAAATATATCCATTTGCTTTTTCGACACCACTTCATTCTACTTTAATGTCTGTACGGTAAATATGAAGCTTGAGTCGGCAGCTGTTTGGTTTAGTTCAGCATCAATCTACCAAACACCTCTAAAGCCCACCACCCTTATATTCACCGTACAGACACAGGTTGTACTGAAATTATCTAAACCTTTGGCAAGAAGGCAAATTAACGTATTAAACTATTCCTCTACTACAGAGGTTCAGTAACATTAGTGAAGTCTTCACTCCACTCAGTGAGAATCCACTTTTTTCTACTTGTATCCAGTTATTTCAGTTCTTACAGAGCCGATGAAGTTCGAGGAAACACTTCAATCTAATACAGCCGCTGCGATGCCCTTTATCCTCCAACACAAGGTGAAATAAGCTGAATTGTCCCAGGTTTGAATAAATAACCAAGACTTTGTTTTTAAAATTGCATTTGCTGTACTTTTATGAATAAACATTTCAACATTTACACATCAGGTTTTTTGTCCTTTCACTTTCATAGAAAACACTGGATGGATATAAAACATGTTCTTCTCCTGCAGGTTTTGTCCCCGTCTTCTTTTTCATGTCCATGTTCTGGTCCCTCGGGGTAAAAGGCTTCTCAGGCCTTTCTCTTGTTGCAGGTAACAATATTGTAAACGTACAACAGCTCTTTGTCTCTCCCTCATAGTTATAATACACACATATACAAATACACACGCTAACTTGTCGTCCACAGGTGAATCCAAGCTAAAATATCATGGTTCTGAGAATAATTCACTATTACTCGACCAAAGCTCAGGAATTGTCTTTGTCCACATTGTCCTGCCTGAATGTTTTTAATGTAAACTGACAGGACTCCTAGTAAACACTGTAACAGGAACCATGAGTCCTTGTGTTTTAAAGGAGGTGAGGTTGTTTACATTTCAGTGTAGTGAGTGAAAAGTCAAAATCTCCAACTTCTCTATTTCTTCAAAATAGTTATAATTCTTACAAACTTCCACTTTACTTCCCGATGGTTGAACGACTGAGTGTCGATCATCATCACTATCCCCTCATTAGGAAAAGTAATTATATTCCCAGTTATTATAGCATTACAATAAATGAACAAAATCTGAGAGGCCAGAGGCAAAGTATTATCAGTATTTGAGTCGTGCCTGGGGGAAATAACCCTCTGCTGTCTGTGTGTACAAAACAAACATCTGATTACAAAGACATATGATTGTTGTCCATGCAGGAATGCAGAGAGACACTGTCTCTTCACATGGGGAGAGTCTGTGGTCTAGATAATCTGTCCTTTGGGGTGCAGCAGAATGGCGTTGGAGTGCTGTCTGGGTCTGAGGAATCCATTACTTAAGTAGAAGTGATTGGTGAGCGCCTCTGAGATCTGGTAGGAGCTGCTGCCGTCGTCGTCATCCTCTCGCTCCTCCTCCACCGACTGCGTGGGAGCCCAGTCCTCCACGCGGGGCGAGCCGCCTTCCCCGAGGAGAGCGAGGTCCGGCTCTCCGGGCCCTTCCTCCTGCTGGACCTTCAGGGGAACAAGGGACGAGGGAAGACCAGAGTCCTGTGAGAAAAAGCACATTAGGTTGTGATGCATTGATATATATGTATAAATGCATCACAACGTATATCATGTACCATTTGTTCATGGATGAAATGAAAGCTGATAACTTAAAAGTGGACCTGAGAAATAATTTGTGATAATAAACATTAAACAGCCGATGAAATGTAGACGTCTGTATCTACAGCGTCACGGGTGAGTTAGTTTTTGTTTGTCATCCTTTGATCTGTCTCCATGACCCCGTCCGACACATAATAAATGACACACATGTCAACACTGATCTCCCAAACATACCAGCGACATGTTGCTGCTCTTCAGGAACGACTCCACCCTCCTCCTGTGCTCCTCCTTCTCTCCGTCCGTCTCCGTCTGTCTCAGGCTCTCCCTGCCGTCCTGCCAGATGACCGGACGTCCCAGCTCGTCCAGCTCCACTCCTCCCGCAGGACTCCACTTCCCTCCCAGTGTGGACTGGCTGCCTTTGTAGATGGGACGCTCCTGCAGGCAGAGAGAAGACGGTCACGACACTGACAACAACTGTGTCTCTACTACTACTAAAGTGTATTATTAAATGTATTATTATTATTCCTTTTGAGAAACTCACCAGGGACATTTGGCTGTTCTTCATCCTGCTGTCGACTCTGAGCAGGGCGTAATCTTCAGACTGGAATAGATCAAGAAAGTGAAAGATGGTTAGTGAACATGAACATAAAAGGATGATCAGTATGAGTTTATGAACTCTGCATGCTAAGTGTTCGAAGCTGCAGCAGCCTGTAATCATCGGCCTCCATGCAGACGTAGCTGCTGACTTGCCAGCGGCTCCACCCCGGCCACGCCTGGTCACTGGCGGGTGTGTCGACACCCTGCAGGTTATTGTTCTCTCTTAGTATCTTTTACCTTCACTCTGGGGTCAGAGCTCACGGAGTTCAGTCTCCTGAAAGAGTTTTGTCTGGAGAGGCTGTTAATTTCGTCCCTGGGGAAAAGAGGACAAATTTAGAGGGTTCACAGGAAAGGTCAACGTGTGTAAGGAGCTGAAATAGAGTTTCTAAAATCACAATTAGTTGACACTATGCATAAAAAGCCTCTTCTCGTGTGTCCCCTCACGTCTTCTCAGTGAGCTGCCTCTCCAGCTTTCTGTTTCTGTTGCGATGGTGGCGGTTGACGAGCAGGACGACAAGGATCAGGACCAGGACCAGGGCGGCGGCCGAGGACCCGAGGACGATCAGGAGGAAGTTCTCGTCATTGACGAAGCCCGTACTCCGAGATGACTCTGAAATAAAAAGATGAGTTAACGTTTGTTCACACCCTCAATCCATCACAAGGGGGCAGCAAATCTGCACAAATAAAAATGTGAATACGCTCAGGATTTAGATTTAAATCTCAACTTGTAGATTCTATCTTCTGATTCTCTCCTTCGATAATATCAATAAACAAAATAGAAGCAGGACAAACACCTCCTCCTCATTTACTCCTGTGTGGTCTCAATGAAGAACAAGGCTGAGGCCTGTGGGATTCACCTGCTATTGTCACTGAATACTCTGCTTTTCCTGCTCCTGCAATGTTCTTGGCCACACACTCGTAGACCCCGCTGTCATTCAAGCGGAGGGTCCGCCCGAAGACGAGTTTTCCTCCAATCACGGACACCCCATCTGGCAGAGCTCCTCCCCTCCTGTGGGCAATCACAGAAATCAGACAAGTCAATCATCAATTCACAGAAACAGAAACCTGTGACTCACTGGAGACAAAGAAAAACAATAGCTGTGACTTTAGTAACCTGTCTTCCACTTTAAGGAAATGAATATCTGGTGGCAGCTGCTCTAAAGCAACAGAGCCTTTAACGCAACAAGTGGTTTGCACGACAGAGGAAGAAGAGCTGCAGAGGATCAGGGTCACCGCACGGTGTAACCACCAATTTGCACCTGAACCAAAACCTGCTGGGCTTACAACCGGAGCCCATTGATCTGAATAGACAGGCTAAATACTAGGTTTGGGGGATTTGAGTCCCGAGTGCCACACTGTGGGGCCGAGGACCTGGCACGCCACATAATGGAGAGGCAGTTTCTGATCAGTCCCACCGAGAGGGCTCATGTTGCCTCTGGTTTCACCGAAGCTGCAGCAGCTATTTACCTGCTGCTTTAGCCCCTTGAACAGGAGCCAGCTCACATTTCTTTTCTCTAAAACCCCACCTAGCTTCTCTAACCGGCCTTTTATACCAGAGTCACAGGTGGAGATTGCATCTGACACCGAGATGATGGTTGAAAGTGATACAGATGGAAGTGAGCAGTGCGACTTTAGCAGCCAGCAGAGATTGCAATCTGTCTCTGACTGAAAGTGTAAATTCAGCAGCAAACGAAAAACGATTATCGAAATGAGCTTTTAATGGTGATAATGAGTGAGCTTAAGAGGAGCTGGGAGGACGTGTAGCTGTCTCTTCTCTGTCTTCACGCTACATTAACCTTCAGTTGCCTGTAGCTTATTGTTTGATTGACAGGTATTATCTTTCTTACTCTTGGCAAGAAAGATAATGAAAGCATTTCTCTACATGTCAAACCCTTGCTTTCGGTCTTTGCAAAAATGTCCCGTTGCATTTAAGGTTGAATAAAATGTTTATGTTTGCTTTAGATGACGAATATTCATCGTATTTTAATATACTGCTGTTGGTCTATGAGGCACTGAATGATTTAGGGCCAAAATACATCAGATCTACTCTTGGGACGAGTCTTTTCTGTCTCTCTGGCCCCAGAGACAAAGAAAACTAAACATGGAGAGGCAGCGTCCAGCTTTTACTAAATCTCAGGGAACTGATGATCCTCTGCAAATCTAAGTCCCTTCAAATCAAATAATTTGATGCCGCTGCAACGTTTAATCCTGAATAATCGTGATATTTCAGCATCGTCTCCGGGCTGAAATATCCTTCACTCAGCACGCAGCATTCGATCATTGTGTGCACAGTCCTATCTGTAATGGCTGGTGCAGTGTCTCTAATTAAAGTGCAGACCCTGTGTTTTACCAGGCATTACAGTGATATTTAAAGCATGGCACTATGATTAAGAGCTCAGCGTGCGTCTCCTGCTCTTCCTCGCGTCGCTCCCTCCCTCGTGTGAAAAACGTCTCTTTCCCTCTTTTCACAACCTGGAGTTGTGCAACGAGACACCAGCTTTTATTCTGCACTGAATTGAGCGAGAGGATAGAGAGAGAGAGAGAGAGAGAGAGAGAGAGAGAGAGGCGCCCTCCTTTAGACTCATGCACACTTCTTTGTGGTTCTCGGGTGTCTCGCCTACGTGTATGCGTGTTGGCATAAGTGGCTTATGCATGTTTTTCCATCACACATTCCAGTGCCATGTAAAGAGCAGTTCAGCAGCACAGATAGTATTACACAGGGGGGGGGGGGGGGGACCGAGTTAAACCAGAGATACGGTTATGTACAGTGAGAGCATCACGCAGGCGGAGGACGGTACCGTGTCCAGGTGAAGTCCTGAGGTTTGGGGTTTCCTCCGCTGTCACACACCAGCTCAGCGTTCTCCAGACCCGCGAACCAGTCTCCTGAGACACTGGTGATGGTGGCATCTGGGGGGTCTGACACAGAGACAGACAGAGTTTTCTTTTTAATATATTTCCCAAAAATGGTTTGTCTTATTTGTATAATTCTGCAACACAACAAAATATGAAAGTAGAAAGTCACTTACAATATGAAACCACATATACATTTACTAGATCTGGATTTATATTCTGAGAGAAATCAAGGAATCAAGTGTTGAAAAACTTCCAATCTCATAAACAAAGTGGAAAAATAAATCCTGTGTTCACATCTGCAAACAGGTTCTTCCTCAGATCATGTCACACCCGACCACAGGATTCCATAGAAATCAGTTGGGTAGTTTTTGCGTAATCCTTCTAACTAATAAACAAACCCAGAGGAGAACACAGAGGGAATAAGTGAAGCTTCCCAATGCACAGTTTGTTCTTCTAGTGACATAATTACATTTCTATAAAGTCTGAGCTGAATGCGTGTGGCAGACGGCGGCAGAGCGTCTAGATCTGAAAGTGACAATCTGTGGTATCACATGGTTTCGGCTGGCTTCCTCTCACACATGCCACTTTCCTTCCTGCACACAAAATGTGAAGTGTTGCTATCTGATTGACTCCAGGTCGATCAGGGGGATTAAACCTGTTCCAGATATAGTCCCGGCACAAGCCTCCACATGTGGTACCAGGTGAGCGTAGTCCAATTTACTCTTTAACAACAATCTTTTCCAGGGATGTCAGATCACTTCAAGATAAAAGGCTTGAAATCAGGAGTCACTGGTCAGAGTAAAGTTATCAAATGTCTCCAGGAGACGCTGAGTCGTCCAGTATTTGGGACAAAGAGCAGTTGTTGAGCAGAGAAGTTCAGGTGGCTTTGTGTTACTCAAACAATTTTAGTGACGGATCCAAACGGACAATGTTTAGTCTTGTGTCTCCCATTTATCCTCACCGACAGAAGGTGAAGCTGAACAAATATTCCTCTCCGGGAATCAGGAGGGGAAAATATCTCATGGGTTGACTCTACTGGGAAGAACTGCACACACAGTTCCCTGTGGCCTGATTCCATAACTAACACTTATCACTGGAATAGTGACAACACAATGAATTCCACAACATTGCCGTCCTTTGTGTTTTTGCCATATTCAGAGCTGAATGGACGCATTTAGGTTTCACCACAAACATTCTTACAGCTAAAGCAGAGATGTAGATGATCACATTCATAGTAACGATACGTTTAGTGTCGGTGTTTCTCTTAGTGTCGATGCCAACTCACCGACACACCTAATGAAACAGTCATTAATGTTATTAGCTCCACATGTACTTTGGCTGCTGTGAGAGTCGAGCGTTGGAACAGTTGCATATTAATGTGCGACTGGAAAGTAAAGTATAAGTTACCAGGACAGGGAGGGAACATTAAATATATAAAGACTTTATCATAATAAGTCAAAAATAGGGTTAGGTAAGGATTCAGCTGAGCTATGTTTGCAGCTGTAAAGGAAAAAGAGATGTGCTCGAGCTTCATTCTACATGTAAAGCAAAAACACTTGATGTGGCTATTTACCCACAATGCAGTGCACAAAGGAACTAAAGGTTGTTGTGGTGGTTTCAAAAGAAAAAAGTGTAAACTGCAGCCGGTGGTGAGACAGCTCCAGGAAGTATTATCTTTCCATCTGTCTGTGTGTCTGTGTGTCTGTCTGTGTGTCTGTCTGTCTGTCTGTCTGTCTGTCTGTGTGTCTGTCTCTCTGTCTGTCTGTCTGTCTGTCTGTCTGTCTGTCTGTCTCTCTGTCTCTCTGTCTGTCTGTCTGTCATTTGTCTTTGTGTCTGTCTCTCTGTCTGTCTTGTTGTCTTGTCATTTATTTTTTTCTAAACCAACATGGGCCTAGTGAGGTTGAAATATAATATGTATCATATTGTATCTTATCTCTCAAATCAAGTATTGTATCAGATCATGTTGTACTGTACCATCATCCTCCTCATCATCCTCCTCATGGTACTCACACTGAACCTCCATGTGGTTTGAGATCCTGCGGGGCCCGTTCAGACCCGGGTGCCACACCAAGCAGTCCAGCTTTTTGCCGTTCATGCTGCGCAGCGGGTGCAGGGAGAAGTAGCTGGACACGGAGCCGCCCTCACTGGTGCGGTTCTGGGACTGGCCCGGCAGGTCGGTGTCCCAGGAGAGACGGGGGGGCGGGCGACCCACCGCTCGGCAGGAGGCCGCCACACGGTACGACTCCCCCTCCTTCAGGATGACGGGGTCCAGGGTGGAGATGGGTAAAACTGAGAGAAGAGGGGGAACAGGGAGACTTTAGGATTTCAGGTGCATTTAATTAAAGCTTTCTTTTATGAATCAAAATATATATTTTTTGTTTCATTGACTTGAAAATGAAACATGCAGTTTTTCAGAAAAAGTTGCATCTGAATATTTGTTAAATCTGTTCAGAATAAGCCTTATATTAAAATTAGCCATATAACTATGGCTTCTACTAACTACAATAAAAACATTCTTTAAAAAAAAATATTCCTTTCAATCTATTAGAAAAGATAACCTGAA
Organism: Pleuronectes platessa; assembly: GCF_947347685.1. Lineage (NCBI taxonomy): Eukaryota > Metazoa > Chordata > Actinopteri > Pleuronectiformes > Pleuronectidae > Pleuronectes > Pleuronectes platessa. The sequence continues at coordinate 3,663,415 of NC_070638.1, forward strand.
CATGTTCCTGTAGCCCCGAGGTAGTTATGACACTTAGATTTAATTAATACTTTCCGAATCCTGCTCAAAGCTAATCTGTCTTGACCTAAAAATATTTAAATTGACTGTAATTAGATCACTTAAAACCAGGAGTTCACACAAAGTTTTTGAATGTTTTGGTAGTGAACAGATTTCAGATTAAAAGATTTGAAAGACCTGAAACATCCTGGATCAGATAGAAAATAATCACACAATCAAGAGTAGAAGAAAAAGATGTGAGACACAATCTTTAGAAACCCAATGGAAGTGATGCATCTCGAACTCAAACATCAACACTGTTGCACAACGACTCTGTTTTGCAAGAGGGCGAAAGTCACATGGGATATTTTCACATAAACACATTTCTGTTTCCTCAGTCACGAACAGGTTGGACGTGATTGGGACTCACGCCCCGATGATGACGGCTCCATTGTCGTAAATACTCAGCGTCTGGTTCCTTCCACTGGTGTTTGTCCGGATTGTTAACGCAGGAGGGAACGAAAAACCCGTAGTTAGAATTAGCAGCAGGAGCTTTAATGGATTAACAGACAAAGAAAAGGGCATCACCTGAGCTTTATAAACAGAACCCCCCCCCCTCCCCCCAAAAAAACACATGACGTCAAGGTACCGCCCACAGGGTTTGATTGACAGCTGGTGTCTGGGATGGGCTCTCACTGATTCATAGGAACTCAGTAAATAAACCTCAGACACAAATCCAAAAGAAAACTGAGCCCGGTTAAAAGAGGAGTGGAGATAACAATTCTACATGTATTCTGAATTACAACAATTATATTATATCAAGTTTTAATCCACATTTTACATATCTGGTTGTTTTTTTATCTGAATTAGGCTTTTAATTGCATTTTATATATGTGTAAAAGGTGTTCTGTTTTACTTTTATGCATCAACCAGGAGAAGCACTACTATTTTTTTTTATTTTGTACAATATAATGACAATAAAGCTAATGTGACTTGAGGTTTTAAGTGGGAATAATAAAACAAAAAATTGTATTATGATAACTGATAATAGAAATTAAAGACAGAGATACTTTTATGAAGTATCACTTTAAACCGCCACAACCTGATTGGATGAGCAGGTTTTATTGATGTATGGACAGTGTGTGTGTGTGTGTGTGTGTGTGAATGTATACAGTTTAAAGAGTGAAAGGAATTCATTGGTCAGTTACTCGTCTGTTGGTGTGTGTGACGTGTGGCGTGCTGGGACACGCTCGCTCTGCCGACAGTTGTCAGTGCTGAGGTCTGGCAGCACAATGAGAAAGTCGTTAGGAACAGAAATTCATTGCTCCAGGTTTTATTTCAAACCTTCCCACGACTGTGACGGTGAACGAGGAGATTCCTCAAAACTCGGTGACAAAGAACAGTTTGGTTCAAATACATCGTGTTGAATCCATTTATTTCCTTGTTAATTCAATGCAAAACCCAGTTATTTATTACTCTTTATTTGCCGTTTGCATTTATTCTGAATATTTTATTTATGAATTTGTGTGTATTTAAATTAATCTAGAAGATCTGTAACGGCCTTTGAGGCAAACTTGGGCTATTGAGCTATGTAATTGTACTTGGTTTGGAAGTTTGTCACAAACTCACATTAACTCAAGTTCAAACCGGTTCATCTTTAACAGTAAAAACATCCTCAGCACTTTGCATGAGTCACCAACGAGCTGGAAACCTCTTGGTTTGAGCACCGGATCAGTTCAGATCAGTTTCTATAGATTTGGAGCCTGCAGACTGTCTTTGTGTTTTGAACTTGGTATTAAGCAGTTTGCTTAAATGTAAAAGATGCAATGTAAAGTAAATGTATTATATTGAAACCTCAGATATGCTGTGAGTGTGAGCGTTTGTGGGCACGTTGCTGAAATCCTCTGGCTGGCAACTTCTCCTTCGTCTTGTATGAAGGTGATTATGGTTTAAATATCATTACAGCAGCTCTGATGGGATTAGAAAAGGTGTGGAAACGAGAAGAGAAGAGAGAGGAAGAGAGAGGAAGAGAGAGGAGGAGGAGGATAAGTCTTTCTTACTCCAGACGGTGACGGTGATGTGCCTCTCAAAGTTTCCGTTAGGGAAGGTGGAGATGTGGCAGATGTAGCTGCCCTCGTCCGACTCCTCCGTGCTGGGGATGAGCAGAGCCGAGTTTTCTGTGGGGCTGCTGCTCTCGAACTTCACCCGACCAGAGTAACGCCCGAACTCTGAGAACACAACACAGATGGATCAGGGATGGTACTTAAAATTAACAGCATATGTTCCATCCCTCATCTGGAGCTGAATATCGTGCACATATCACATCTCAGTCCCCACAGATGCTTCAATGAAGAACCCTGACACAGAACACTAATGGAACGTTCCTCCACAGGAGCCCAGACTCTGCAGGTTGTACCTGTGTGGCCCTCAGAGAAGTGGGCCGTGATGATCTGGTCCTTGCTGCCGTCCGCGAGCTCCTTGTACCAGGTGACCTGCACCACCTTCTCCCCCCCCACCGGCTGGTAGCGGCAGGGCAGCCTGGTCTGACTCTCTGCCAGCGAGCGCAGGGAGGAGTGGGGCTGAGGAGGCTCCACAAAGTCACCGTGCACCTTCACCACTGAGGAGGGATGAAGAAGAAGAGAGATTTATGGTTAGAAGGAATTATGATGATTCACTTCCAGTGTAGACACCAAGCACTTGCTGATTATGAATTCAGGATTCATCCTCTAGGGACCATGAAGGTCTTAATTAATAATTGAGATAAAACAAAAACAAAACACTAAACATTGACATGTTTTAGCTTCTTAAATATGAAGATTTACTTATTTTCTGTATTTTTATCAGTTAATTACCTCGACCTTGTGTTTTCATCCCTGTTCAATTGTTTGATTGTTGGTTTGTTTGACTGTTTGTCAGCAGGATTATGAAAAAACAACTTCACAGATTTGAACAAAACTTGGTGGAATGATCGGACGTAGGCCAAGAAAGAAAGAAATTATATTTTGCTGCGAATCAGGACAAAGGGACAGATCCAGGATTTCTAACAGAGACTTTCAAACACCTTCATGGATTTGTCATAAACAAATTCATGAAACATTCAGGCATATTTAGAGATCTGATATCTACGAGTGCGTCCCTCCATCGTGTATAAAACTCTCCCTATAGAGGAAGACAGGAAGGTTTGGTGAGAGGTGAGGTTTACCCCGTACAAGGTTTATGTATAGACAGACACACACATAGAAACTCAGTCACACCTGCACCGAACCCAGAGTGTGTGTTGACACTGAGACACAGAGAAAACACCACAGTCCTCAGAGAGCAGACAGGAGGTTGAAGGTTTGACGCCGATCTTCCTGCTGCGGCGCGACGGAGTTAAGAACCTGAACAATGGAGCTTTCATTGGAGTCTTTAAAAAGCAGAAATGTTTTCCTGTTGGTTGCAGGAGCTGGTAAACTGGTACCCAGTGACATGATTTAGTGTTAATACTGTGGATATTTACTATTAAAACTCACATTTCCTAAACACTTTGTTTGATTCTGTTTTAACTGCTCATTTATGATTTGTTTTGTTTTTCATAACATCATGAGGATATTTCTAGTTTGGATGAATCTTGGAATGATTCACTTTCCATCAAATCTTTTAGTAGATCAAACCTACTTTTCTATGTTCAACAGTATTTTATGAATCTTGACATATGGGCAAATATCTTTTTCTATTTATTATCAATTATGTATTATTTCAAATTGAGTAGTATTTCAAACTAATTATTGTCAGTTTTGTTATTGTTCGTTATAGATAGATATATATAACCTTTATTACAGGCTCAAGGCCCACATGATAAAAAAAACAATACATACAAACAATACCTTACATAAAGATAGATAGATAGATAGATAGATTGATAGATTGATTGATAGATTGATAGATTGATAGATTGATAGATTGATAGATTGATAGATTGATAGATTGATAGATTGATAGTTTCTCGGGCCCAGGACTCTTCCCTCAACAAAGATTGGTGATAAGTGGTTGTGTATTTTTTTGTGTTATCCTGCTGACGAATAAGGAAACAGACACAAGACAATGGGTTGTTACAGCTCCAGTAAAATAAAGGCATCAAACATGTCGGCCGGTATCATTGAGGTGTTTCACCATCAGATCGATGCGTCACTGTCGACTAATGACCGAGACCCGACCGAGCTTTATCTCACCCGGTCGTGAGTCCACATCAAACCGTGGGACTCAAAGGAGTGAGTGTGAGAGAGCGACACATCCACACCGCAAACAGGAGAAGCCAAACATTCGCCCTTTGATTTCTGAGGTGAACACTTTTTGTTTGGTTACTGATTCAAGGGCTCTAATTAATGATTAGACCGACAGAGCCGATACGGGACACAAACTCCCACAGATAAAATAAAGTGAAGAGCCATCAACTGAACAGGGGGACAGGGAGACAGGATGGGAAACAAGGACGAGGTTTGATATGAACAGTGTTGGTGAGAGAGAGTCGTTGGAATCACTCATTCAAGTGACAAGAAGGAGAGAGGCCGAAAAACAGGGGGAAGGGAAAGGAAAGGAGGAAAGAGGTGAGAGCTTCAAGTGAGATAAAGATTGAAAGGGTTAGGGTTAAACACACACCGACACAGACACACACACACACACACACCCACAATCAGACAAACACGAGTTCACTCGAATGTCACAAGCTGCCATTCCAGCTTTTCCTGTTCACTCAGGATGGAAGTTCCTCCCTCACACCTGAGGAGGCTGCAGGTGGAAATGGTCGTTAGAAGAGAGACCTTTAATTGGATGAACACAGAGGTTCCTATATGTGATCGGTGACCTCTTGAAGAATTCAACAAAAGCAGCAGAGCCTCAAGAAGAACACGTGAATTAGTCACAGATACTGGAAGTGACACATTGAGCAAGAAGTTCGGATTAGAGCCGTAAGAATGTGGCCGAGCTACATTCTCTCACGCTGCTTCTGTCTCCACATGTGCAGGGACAGATCGAACAAGGAAGGAGGACAACTCAAGATGAGACATTGAAATCCACAGGCATCGATCTGCTGCTACAACTTTCTCATGTTTCCCCCCCATTCAGCCAGAGAAGTGTTCTGAGGTCCAGCACAGATATCTGGTGATCAGGCTCAGTGACTGAGATCCAGACCAAAGTGCTGGATGTGGTTAGAGCCAAGTTCTTCTGCACCAAACTGGGACAAACCATTTCTTTATGGACCTTTTGGGGGTTGATTCATGTGGTTGAAATAAGAAAGGGTCTTTGTTGGAGGTTGGAAGAACACAACTGTCTAACACAATGGTTCTGAAGCTGATTCTTCTCATGTAGGTTTAAAATGATCAAATAATTCACAAGACAAAGTAAAATCTTGATCTTCTTCATCATCTGGTCTCAAGGCTCCAATTCCCTGGTGTTGTTCAACTCACAATACGTTACTGTATAGAATGTATGGCCAAAAGTATCCGGACACCTCCTTCCATTGTGCTATTCGGTGAGGGCCGGAAATCAGAGGTTTATGAAACCAGCCTGAGACAAATGACCCACTGGTGTCCAAATACTTTTGGCCACATTGATTATTAATCTACAGGGGGAAATACTATTAGAGTTGTTTCATTCATAAAGTGTTACAATATATAACGTATGGCCAAAAGTATGTGGACACCTCTTTCTATTGTGAAAGTTGCCTTGGGCTTGATTTACGAGGCCTGAACCAAACCAGACCGTGGACAAATGGCTCAGTAGACGTGTCCAGATACTTTTGTCCACAGTGACGATCAATGCATTACAGTAAAAGGTGTATGGACAAAAGTATGTGGACACCTCCTTCTATTGTGGTTGTGATCGGGAATCAGAGGCCTGAACCAAACCATGAAGACCAGGCCTGAACAAATAGAAAGAGGTGTCCACATACATTTGACCACATGTTATATATTGTAACGTAAAAAGAAAACAACATTCATGCATTTTCCTGTCATTTACATATACGGGAACAACACAGCACCAAACATACTTTTGGCCTTATAGTGCAACTACAACAACAATATCCAGACAATAACTTAGTGGATATGGCTTCATTTCTGAAGGAACCATGTCAACACAACAAAGACACACACAGAGAGACACACACACACACACAAATACACGCAGACTAACACTCACACACATAGAGTCCCAAAGGATTTTTAAGTCTATAGAAACATTACTTATATACTTTAAATGCCTAAAAAGTACCTTGAAGTGACAGTAGCTTCACTCCAGGAGCCCAAGGCCCCATTTAAGTGTTTTAATTGTAATATAAGAGGAAATGTAAGTTTCCATTTAGTGCCATAATTTCAACAATTCATTAATAAATGAATTTACTTTTCGACTGTAGCCACTTCCAGCAGAGTAAGTTGAGTTTCCAGCTCAGTTGGAACCAGGCAGCAGAGCTCAGAGCTCAGACTGACACTGAGCTGCTGTAAAACTGTGTTAACTGTAAATCTATCGAAGTAGAAAACTCACCGAGCAGGAGGAGCAGAGTGAGACTCCTCACACACTGCATCTCTGCTCCTGGAATCAAAGATCTGATCTGTAATCCCAAAAAAACTCCTCCTGTTAATCCTGTGGTTGTTGATCAGCTTCCATGATCGATATCTGGGTTCAGGTCAGGCCGGAGACTGGTGCAGGGATCAGGCTGGAAGCACCGGAGTTCACCTCAGTGTGTGATGCCCTCACTGGGGAAAACAAAGTTTGGTGCAGGAAGCTGCAGAAGCTGCGAAGTGTCTGAACTTCATGCTTCTGCAGCAGGAGGAGGAAGAGAAGCAGCTCAGCGGGAAAGTAAACACAGAAACAAAGTAAATACAAAGTTTGAATTGTTGAAGAAAATAAGAAGCGTCCCAGCAGCAGAGAGCAAACAGAGTCTGTCAGTGACGCACAGAGGAGAAGCAGAAGCTGCAGGTTGGACTCTGTACACCTGTCTGCACAGGCCCCGCCCACATGCACTGCAGGATACGCCCACGCTGGTCGCTGCGTTCAGGTGAGGCGGAATAAAGTCGGACACTTTACGTTTCTGAGCTACATCCTGTTTGAAATGAATTGGTGCTGTGTTTATATTTTATTTAATTAGTTACACACATTATTTTTTATCCTTTGGCTCAGTAATGATGAATCAGTTCTTTACTTAATGGTCAAACACCAAAGTTTGTTTCAGTATTATCAAAGAGGCTCATGGGGATAAAATATCCAACTAATCAAATTAAATATGATGCATATATACATATAATATACATATATATATATATACATTATTTTCCTAAATGATATCTACATAAACAGATGGTAACAGTTCTCAGTGGGGTCTGTGAATTAAGTAAAATTCATCTGCAGTTTCATGTTGTAAATTAATAATGTCACTTTAGGGGTTATTGCCTTATTTTATATCTTTTATCTATTATATGTATTTTATTTAGATATGTTTATGTCTAAATAAATGTTACTTTGTATAAATATTAGAAAAAGGGAGTAAATAAGAAGTAAATAGTGAGTAAATATATATTGTTTCTTTTTATTGCTTTTCTTATGTGTGTTGTATTTATTGTGTTTTTATGATTTTATGTTTCTATGTTTCTATGTTCATTGTATGCACCAATAACCAGAGCAAATTCCTTGTAGGTGTAAACCTACTTGGCAATAAATACTTTCTGATTCTGATTCTGATTTCATTGTCTACTGAGGATAAATTAAACCTCATGCACAGACACAACCACACTTTCCCAGACCTTCTCCACAATATACAGACAATACAACTTTTTCTGTTGTTTACCTGCATGAGTCACTGTGAGCGGAGGAAGACGCTTCACAGATAAAACCCACAGACAAAAGAGAGCTCGATCCACATGCAGGTACAGAAGCTGCCTGAGATGGTGGATTAAGATGAGACTCGTTCTATCTCCATAACATACAACACACAATACGACAAGTCCGAGCTGATCGACTCCTGGAATAATCCAAAGTTTAAAGTATAGAGAAACAGCAGCAGCAGCAAACACAAGGAACCAACAGGTTTATTCAGAGTCGTTTAATTACTTTGTGGCAAGGAAAGGAAAGTTTCACATGTTTAATGAGAATCAGGAATAAAGATCATGGGAATTCCTCTGAAAACATGAATATTCATATAGATAAAAACTGCCTTCAAACACAACCATGACCCTAAACAGTGTGTGTTGTTGTGTTCTTTGCCTCACACACTGGGTATGTTGCAACAGTCGTTCAGCTGTTTGTGTGTGTGTGTGTGTGTGTGTGTGTGTGTGTGTGTGTGTGTGTGTGTGTGTGTGTGTGTGTGTGTTGTATATGCAGAGCCTCAGGGGAAACGGTGCAGCCTCCGCTCGCAGGCTCCTGTCAATCTGTTTCCAGAATGTTTTCAGTTATATAATTAAAACGTTTTCCCAGTGACAGTGTTCGATGCCGTCTTGTGATGCGGCTCATCCGCTTCTCTGTTATTAATGAACATTTTTGAGACATTAATTATATGTCTTAATATTATTTACTTATTCCGATGTTATATCTAATGCCTGGATTTTCAAACTAACTCTCAACACTTGGGACATTTATTTTGGAAAATCAAAAGAGATTCAATGTTCGATTTTCTCAAAAATTAAAATTATGTGGAAAATATTAATACATTTAAATGTGTTGTTTTAAATTACTGTTTCCAAGAATCGCCACAAAGAATCTTAAAGAAATATAACACATTCAAAAAGAGTCGTTTTTCAACAGACATGAAACTTGCTTAGACACAACTTTCAAACTATTTAATATGAAAAGCAGCTTAATGTTTCAAATCAGAATTTTACACACAATTGAAGCTTGTCAAAAAATTCCAGGTTTTGCTAAGTGTTGATCATGGGAAGCCCATAAAACAGGATTTGAACTAATCAGATTCATTTGTAGGTAGATTTTAGTCAATCAGCAAAATATTTAATGATTGAAACATTCTAGTTCTGATTTATTCATTTCAAATTCCCTCAGTCTTTTCTTTCCTTTAGATTCTGGACCGAGGAATTATTTTAAGAGATGTCACCTGGACTTAAGGAAATCGTAACTCTTCATTCATTTCAGACATTTTCTCAAATTAATTGAAAAAATAATTAGCTGATTAATTGTTAGTAAAAATGGATTCATTTGAAGTTGTGAGGTTAAGATATTTCCCCATTTTCTAAATAATCTGAAGTTTGTCAAAACGGACAAATGATCAGACACAAAAGATAAACTTCTGTTTTCTTAGTAACACAGTGAAACTCTCTCACACGACTCATATTAATAGCTTTAGCATTTCGTGGATGAATGACAGAAAGATGGGAAATGTTATTATCAATAAAATAGAAAGACAAAAATATATATATCTATATATTAAGGCAGACGAAGCACAAGCCCGCCGCAAGTCGGAATAACTAAATATACAATATATGTGTGTGTGTTTGTGCTCAGCATCATCTTCACAACGTCGCTCTGTTGATCAGACAATCGCCTTCTTCCCGATGGTCTCATATGTGTCGGCACAGGGAGTGCGCAAACCCTGCAAACATACACACAGACACACACAGACACACACAGACACACAGACACACAGACAGACCACACACACACACTTACTTCCTGCTTGTATTTGTAATTTTTTCCAGCCAGATGAGTGAATTTAATAAACATCTTTAAATATTGTGTTGTAAACTGTCACTTTTCAATCATGTGCCATTAAAAGTGACTTTTTAAGGTTGTTTTCTTTTAAGCATGAGAAATCTCACCTCGTAGATGCCTCCCTTAACCGGCTGCTTCTGTGAAAGGAACAAAGTTTCACAGAAATAATCTGAAGCAACAATTTCTTAATACATTTGGACATATCAACATCTTTTCTAACTAATTGTTGATCAATTCTGGGTAAATGTTTGAAACAGGAAGTAAGATGCGACACATGTTTGGTGTGAACGTGGTGGAAACTGTGTGAAGGGTATAAATAATGCAGATCGGTGGTCAGCTCACAGGAAGTGACTGCAGGGTTTGGTTCTAAAGCATAAACTAGGAAATACCACAGAAATAAACCAGAAGCTTTACAGAGAAATATTTTCCCAAATGACATTTAACTCCCTTACGCAGTTATGTTTTAAGAGTTAAAATATACAACTTTTATTTTACCTCAGGGTGATTGTTGTCTGGAACCATCTGTAAAACAAACAGAGAAAAATCTTGAAATATTCACACAATATTTATATTTAATTTACAATCCAATTGGTGAGTTAGTTATTTATGGAGAAATATAGAGAAAGACATTTAACCAGGGAAATATAAAGTAATTTATCTATAGAAATATAGAGAAAGTTGTTTATCTAGAGAAATATCAAGTTTGACCTAATTTAACGAGGTATTAATCTATATTTCTATAAACTCTCTGAGCATTTTCAAGACTATTTCCTCTTAAAGTCCAGAGAAATGTGATTCTAGAGTCTTTAAATGTTTCTAATGAATGTGTTTAGTTGATCGTTCTGTGTTCTAACATCCATCAGGGTGGAGTGTCTGTTGTTCCTCTTTCTTCTTACCCTCAGTCGGCAGTACAAGACGGTCAGGATGAGGCCGTAGAGGATGAGGATCCCATCCAGGATATAACATATGTTCATGTCTTCAATGATTGCTGCTGCACAGAGAAAACATCACAACCTTCATCACTCATCATCATCGTCCGGCAGCGTTTCAGAGCCACAGTTTAAAACAAACCCTCCATTAAAGAGCTGAGAGAAGTGAACATCTCCCAGCGGTGACCAGTGCAGGTGGGACTGAGCATCAGAGAGGTGAGGGTCTGACCTACCGGGGGGGTGCTGCAGATGAGACGGAGGGTCGGAGCTGCTGTCGCTCTGGTGTCGGCGAGAAGAGCCTCTGAAGTGAGCTCAGGCAGCAGCGAGCAGGAAGTCCGCAGCTCTCTGTCCGCTTGGTAGCTGAGAAACCACACGCCTGCCTCGCTGCCACCCCCCCCCCCCCCTCCTTCAGATGAGTTCCTCTATTAAAGTCTTGTGTAAAACAGTCTGTGTCTATTTCAACACAATTCACTGGGAAACAGAAAGTCAAATCTGCCCTGAAGCCGTGTCGCAAGGCCACAATTATCAAGAAACGACACAAATCTAACACAACCGACTTCTCATTTCTTTAAGGGGCGATCAAGAGTGAGCGAGAAGACAAAGACGCATAAGGAATAAATGGTTTAATAATTGAAAAATGCATAACACACTATACAGGCTACAGTTACCAAAAGGAAGGAAATACAAGACAAATCTACACCTCTTTTTTTTTACAAGCCACTTTGCTTTTCAAATGTAAAAACATTCAGGAAAAATTGCATCGTCTTAACTTAGGCACCTTAAAAATGATAGAAAACAAGTTATTATAAAAAGCTTTGGAGCCTGAAATAACTCTAGCATGCATTTAAAAAAAACAAAACACACAAATCTGCATTGTGATCACTCCGATGAAAAGTCGTACACGTCAGACCTGGTATTTGGAAAGTAACGGGCTTTTTAAAACCACATTTTCACTGGGAAGGAACGGTGGACAGTCGGTCGTGCCGCGGCTCAGCGAACAGTAAAAGGTAGAGACGTCCGAGCATCGGGCCAGTGTCAGGACAGATGTGGCCCCGACGCCGCTGCTGCTGCTGCTACACATCTGGAGGGTGTAAGGCCGAGAGCGGGAGGAGGCAGCGAGTTCACTGTGCTGGGTGCAGCTCGTGGCACAAGGCGGGGGGGGGGGGGTGATGCGCTGCAGTGAGGACTTACAATCACACGTCTGGTTTGGGATTCGTTTTTTTTTTTGCAGAAATGCATTTAAAAAATAAAGAAAAAGAAAAATCAGCTCATAGTTTGACTACAGCTGCCGGTTTAGTACTGGTCTCCTCACGTGTTCACCTGGTATCAACATGCAGACCTGGATCTGGTTTCATGAGCTCACACGAAGAGGCTGGAGTTGGATCCTGCACACGCGCCGGGATCTGATCATGAAATCCATTTGGCAATTAGGACATTTGCAGATTCAGTTGTTTTTAGTGGATTTGCTACAAACGCATCATCACAGAAGTTGATAGGTCAGCGTTTTGAGGATATACGGTTATAAAAGGTCCACTTATATCAACTTCCTCTTTCCAGAGCTGTCGACCACGTCCCCTGACCTTCCCCCCACATGGAGCTGGGTTCATTTCACAGGTGGTTGGATGTGGATGATGTAACCTCACATCTCTGGTGTCTCAGGTCAGATGTGGACAGTTTCCTCCTCTGAACTAAAACCACCGCATTTAACCATCAGTTTTATTATTGATTATTCGGCCAATTACGTCTTATTTCTTGAAAGATGCTGGGTTCACGACATTAAAACACAGAAGAAGAACCTGTGACCCTGAACCTTTGAGTCATCGACCAAATGTTTCTCTGTAACAACTGAGCAACTGCTTCCTGTGAAGACAACAACTTGTGGTGGAAATCTACAGAAACCTCGAGAGCAGCTGGGAGACGTTCTTCACCTGAACCGGTCCGAGAGAAAAACTGACCGGGACTGAAACCTCATGTTTTTCCTTATTTACAGGCACGTGCAGTGAAAGATATCCAGCACAGAGAACAGACAACGTGACCGAACCCGAGGATCATTCAAAATGTTCTGTCCAGAATCCACTTCACAGGTGGACTCATCTTCAGCAGGTTTTAGTTTTTCTTTAAGAAAGCGGCAAATCTGTACAACTGCCCCCCCCCCCAAAATATTACGATATAAATAAATTGATCTTTCTAACGGGGTTGTCTTTGTTCAGCTGAGTTTGATGAAACTTATTCCACTTTGATAAAAAACACAGAACTGAGGCTTCAGAAAGGTCAATGTGAGGTTGTGTTTAGAGATCAGTAGAAAGTCCTTGTCCACATGTAGGTCGCATGTTTATACCAGGTGTTTGTACTTCCTGTTAAAAATGAAATGTTAATAGTATAAAAAAATGTACCAGTGTAGAATAAAACTGAAGCTGCATATTTAAAAACAAAACAATCACGAACACACAGAGTCTGGAGAAGCAACAACTTAGGAATGTTCTTCCATTTTTTCTTTTTAGTCCGATAAGAAGCTCGGTTTTGGCCTCGAGGCCTCGGAGAAGCAACGTGTTGATTCCACACGATGCTTCAGTCTGTCAGTAAAAAAACATTCTCACCCTCGAATGTAAAAATAAAAATAAGAACAGCCCTCGTCATCTGAAAGAGAACAGGGAACTAAAGGCAGTGGTACACCGGCGTTTAGCCAGAGCCGATCTCAAGTCGATCTGTTCTCATCACACGAGCCGAGAGGAAGTAACACGTGTGATGTCAGCGTCCCCTCCTCCTCCTCCGTCCGGGTGGTTCAGTGAAGTAGTCCAGTGGTTAGAGGCCCGAGGACAAAAAGTCCCCTTTTACAGACAAGGTTTTTTTTTTTACAGCGTGTCACAAAGACCGAGACTTTGACGACACAGAAGGAGAAACAAGGCAATCCGTTTATTTTCCAGGTTCAGACAATCGTCGAGCTGATCACAGTTTGATTCCCGAGCGTCTGTGACGGTCAGAGAGCAGAAGGAGGCGTCACATGTGAAAACGCTCCTTCAGCCTCACATTGGTTTCTGTGTCACAGACGGGAGGAGGAATGATAGGAGGTGATCGGAGCCCGAGGGCCTCCGCCTCCCCCGCCGGGCGTCAGTGCTCCGGGAAGGAGAGGACAGTGGGTGGGAGAGAGGAGGTGGTCGGGGGCTGCTGGGCGGGGGGGCCTCCAGCGGGGGGGGACGCCCCTCACACCGAGGTCTCCGACTGCAGCCGCATCACGAACTTGTGGCTCTTTGGGTCGATGAACTCCTCGCCGAGCCGCAGGAAGGGGAGCGGCGTGACCGAGACCACCAGGGAGTAGTCGGAGCGGCGCAGGGAGAAGACCAGGCCCTGGCGCAGGGCAGAGGTCACCGGCTCCTCGCTCACCAGGGTCCACTGGCGCCCCCTGCCATTCTGCTGCTGGTACTGCACGGAGGGGCCAGGGGAGAGGTAGCGCTCCAGGAAGGCCTGTCGGACATGAATCAGTATTAATCATTAGTGTTTGAATAACTTTTCAAACAGGAATGTCAAAACTATGCTTTTTAAATATTCTGCTATTCTCTGAAAACCGATCATCAGTGAGTTCTGGATTGTTAATTGGATAAAAACAGGGAATTTAAAAGGTGTCACTGGTATTTTATGGGTTTTGTTTATATTCTGTAGTTTCCATTATATTCTGACATTTTTAGACAAAACATTAAACCTATTAAATGAGAAAATGATCCTATCAATCAATAATGAAGATGATCTTCAGGCCTAATTGATCATTGAGGATTGGTATTAATTCTAACTTTAAAACCCTCTTGGGTCATATTCAAATTGCATTAGATCAATTATTCATTGTTTTATATTCACATGTCTGTATAATTAGGATTTAAGAGCCAGAAATTATGAAGTTAAAGCATTAAAGTCATATGAAAATAAATTATAGTATCTTAGACCATATGTTTGCATTTTTATTTAAATATGCACATTGCTGATAGAGGCAGTAATAAATGTTTTAGATGAGGTCACAGTCCTACGGCAACACAGTTTAAGAATAAATCAGATTTTTCTCCCCATCATCATCATCTCAGTCCTTTAAGTAGAATTTTACATCTCTCTTTAATTTCCTTTACTCTTATTGTCTATCTGTCTTTCATCTAAGAATCACACGCAGCTCCCCCCCCCCCGACTGGCGTCTCGGTCCCACTGAGCACCGACTCTCACCTTGGGCGTCATGTTGTGCGTGATGCAGAACTGCAGGTGTGTGAGGATGCTCTCCATGCTGTGGAACGCCTGCTGGCGGGTGGTCCTCAGATACTTCTGCATGGCCCGCGCCATCGGGGCGAAGATGGCCTGAGCCGCCTCCCGAGGATCCATCACCTCTCTCGGGTGTTTGGGCGACGACGTGACCTCGTCCTCGTGGAGACGCTTGATGTGCGTGAAGGCTTCTTCCACCGCCACCACCAACCTGAAGAGGAAACACTGTTAGAGCCTGTTTGCTTTGTGGATACATGGATCAGCTTTACAGGAAAATGCTTTATTCAGTGTTCATATCACAACTGTGAGCTCTCCGTGTCTGTGTAGACGGTGAACACACAGTCCACTGGGTTCTGACCTGGCCTTGCGTTTGCGGAGCCTGCGATCCATCTCCGCCTCCTCGTAGTAGAACTCGTTGTGGGAGTTGTCTCTCCTCCGGGCAGCGGCTGCGATCATGGCCCGGGACTGACCCGTGGAGTTGTTGGTGGTGTTCTCTACAAGACAAGAGAGAAGAAGCAGTGGATGAGCATTCCAGGTATTACGCTGAAGAGGAAAACGATGTTGGAAAATGAAACTCCTGCAGATCAGAGCCATGAGACAGGTAAATGAAACGAGTCGTGGAGTCGGGAGGTTGTATTCACCGTCCAGGGAGTAGACCTTGAAGCCGGTCATCTTCTTGGACAGGATGGACTTGGGCAGGTTGAGCAGCGCCGGGTTGTAGACGGGGAAGTCGCTGTAATAACGATCCAACACCCACACAGCTGCTCGCTGGATACTACAACACAGAGAGGGGGGGGGCATTTAAATACAAGAACACTAATCTGTAAAAATCTGTTCAGATGATTCACTCATTTTCCATTTCTATAATCTGATGTTCACGTTTTTACATGAACTTAAAGATATATAATATGTCTCCTATATCTCAAACACTTTCCTAAAGTAAAATAACAAGCAGGGTGGGTAGAAGAGGAGGATTTGACCCAGTTTCAGGATCAGTGTCACCAACCTGAGGTGGCCCACGTTGTAGAACTTGCTGGTTCCGTCCGTGCTGCGGACCACCTTCAGGCAGAAGGCCGGCTGCAGGTGCCGGACCTCCAGCAGCACCAGAGCCAGGTACTGGATGAAGAGCAGAGCGTCCACCAGCGAGGCAGCGTACTCCACGATCCCCCTGTAGTCGCCCTCCTGGGGCTCCAGCACCCGCACGCCATAGAACAGCCAGTAGGAGGCCACGAACAGGAACACCAGCACCATCAGCAGGCAGCGGAAGACGAAGAAGCGCGGCAGGGTGGTGCGGGTGGGCCGGAGGAACAGCGCCCAGGAGGAGATGAGCAGGACCAGGAGCTTGAAGGCCAGGGAGACGTAGAGGCCCTCGCAGGGCGTTCCGCAGGGAGCGAGTTTGTCTCTCCACAGGACCTGGGGCAGGATGAGGAAGGCCAGAGGCGTGACGAGGGCGAAGAAGCTCAGGCAGCCTCCGAGGATCGGGCCGACAAAACGCTTACACTCCAGCGGAGTCGTTTCCTCCAGATCTTTGGTGAGACGCGTCAGGTCCTCGTTGGAGATGCTGTGCTCCGAGGTGCCGGTGACGACCGTGGTGGTTTCCCCCCAGTTGTCATCCTGTCAGGGAAGAGAGAAACGATAGAGGTTACCTTCACCGTCTGCAATAGTGATAATGGACACAGGGAGTTTTCATTTTAAATGCAGGAAATTGAAATTAAGAAATAATAATTTTACAAGAATATGTCTACCTGATCAAATCATTGAGCAGATGAGAAAAGCACTGAAATGATTGTTATGAGTAATTTAATCAATTAGTTAATCGACAGCAAATTTCCCCACAATTATTTTGATAATCAAACATAAGGTATAAAATGGTTGGTGTTTCATTTTCTGTTGATCCAGAGATAACTTTATTTGCCCTAAAGTCGAGAACACACACAAGACACAGACGGCGACATGTCGGTTAAATTTAAAGACAAAATCCTCTCGACTATTTAAAGAAAGACGCCTCGTCACTTCATGTCGGAAAAACAAAAACACCGGGACCTGCGGCTCCTTGATGAACAGGCGCCTCTTCACTTAAAATACTTCATCTAATATCTTAAGACTCAGTCACACAAGTGTCAACAGCTGCTCTTCATCCAGCGACTGACAGACGAGAGGAGCAATGACTGACGGCCCCTGAGAGAAACTCCTCAGGGGAGAATAACAAGGGATCCACGTTTACAAGCAGAACATGACGGGTTGATCTGATTAATGGAATCGATAAATCTGCCTGTGGAAATGTTTCTATCAAATAAGCGATGATTACTTAGATGTCAAGAATGAATGAAACGCAACTTAGGTATGATATTTTACAGTTTAAACAAACTTTATAATAAACCATATATAAATAAAAAAAGAAAGAAAACACAAATATATAAAACTTGAATAAAGAATTGAATGACTGTAAATGCTGATATCCCTGTGAAACACTCATTTCAGACAATCTTTTAGTTTTCATTTCTACAATCAACACACGTCTGGTTGGTCTTTGTTTAACAGATCCTGATGCATCTTTTAAAAACAGATAAAATCACAAACACTGACCCGGTCGTCTCCACGTGTCGACTCGGCGTCCAGCAGCGGCTCCCCGGGCGTCTGGATGGTGACCGACTTGTCTCCTCGACTGCTGCCGTCTCGACTTTTAGAGCGATGACGATCCCTCCGATCCCTGGAACACACACACACACACAGAGAGATTTGAACAAACGTCTTCTTGGTTGCCACATCCTCAGACTTAAGACTGTACATGTATTGACTTTTGGATCTTGTAGATATCTCCACAGCAACGTAGCCAAACTTTCTGAACATGAATAAAGTTGTGTGACCCACCTGTGCTTGCGGGAGCTCCGGGAGTGGGAGGACTTGTACGAGTAGCCCGAGTACTGCGACTCGTTGTCCATGTCTCGGGTCGGCGGCGAGCGGACTTTGATGATCCCGCCTCCTCCTCCTCCTCCGCCTCCTCCGCCTCCTCCTCCTCCTCCTCCTCCTCCTCCTCCTCCGCCCGGGCCGCGCTGCTCGCCGACTCCTCCCAGCTGGCTCTTGCGCTCGGCGATGGACTTGGTGGAGAGAGCCAGGGGCAGCTTGAGCAGGTCAACCTTGCTCCTGAGGGAATCTATCTTGGAGGTCGATGGGGAGGGAGCAGGAGAAGGGAGGCGGGAGGGCGGGGGAGGTCACGGAGAGGAGGAGGAGACGAGGAGGAGGAGGAGAAGAGGGATGGGAGAGGACGGCGGGTAGGAGAGTCACAGCAGGGGAGAGCGGAGGTGGCCGTGATCTGGAAGAGAAAAACAAACTGTTGGTCAAAACTTTGGGGAAACTGTGACTTCACATGTTTACTTCGTCTTCTCCACATCATGGTACTAACATGCAACACAACATGCATGTCTCAACTTCCACGTGTTAAGAGAAAGGAATTACAGAGGAGGATTCAGATGATAAAAGCTATCAACCAAATTTATGTCAACCATTATGGGAACCAATAATCCACATCGGTCAGGCTCTACTTCATATTGAGAGTCTGTGTGTGCGGATGGGGATCAAACCTCCCACCCTTACCCACAGTGACCTGTCAATCACGTGTCACTAGAACCAACAACCCTCTGAACTGAGCCTCCAGCCTCAGCTGCGTGCTCTGACATCACTTCCTCCTCCAGGTCCCCGTCCAGGTTCATCCTCACTCGACTGTTCCTCCTCTCGCCCTGGACACAATGGCGGCCATATTGGATTACTGTGTTTTCACAGAACTTGTTTGCCCTCTCCCTCCCACTCGCCGTCTCACATCCCCCCCCCCCCCGCACTCCCCTCGTCCCCCGGGAGACCAGGGCCTCTCCGCTGCCATGGCGATGAAAGAGGGCGTTCAGCTGGAGGGGGATCGGAGGATGACAGTTGCCGTGGAAACCTGACCTCACGCCGCCCTCTGCCACTCGGTTCCACACGTTGCCGAAAGATCGCCAAAATAAAAGCGCAGACATGACGGATGTTGGAGTGTCATCCGCTGGTTAATTGATAAAGGGAGGGGGGGGGGGGGGGGGGGGGGCGTGGCTCGCCGTCTTAGACTGGAGCTCTGTGGGAAACGAGGGGGGGGGGGGGGCGGTCTCTGTCCTCGCCGTCTTTACAGCCTCCTGATTTCACTTCATGTGGCTTCTATGCTCCGGCTCCACCATTGTCCTTAAAGATCCACTTCCCTTCAAGCCGACTACTGGAGGCCAGCGAGTCAGTCTGTGGGTTTCTGTAAGTTTATCCACTTCATAGAAAACCAGTCCCGCCTTTGTTTCAAACTCTTTCACTCATATTTCTTCCCCCGACAGGAGAGGTCCCTCGTCCAAGTCTCTGAATTCACTAACTTTAAACAGACGGGAGCAGATTCTGCAGCCCTGCAGCCAAGTGTGAAATCTTAAAAACAAGCTCAGTCCAAAACCACAAAACTCCGATGACTAACAGCCTCTTCCTGGTGCATCATCCTGAGCCTTTCTTCTTCTGTAAGGTTACGTTCTGCTCTTATATAAGAGGAACATACAGAAAACTACAGTGGAGGAGTCAGAGCACAAACGCTCATTTGAGAGGAGGCACAATTGGAGCACTTTACTCTGAAAAAAAGCTCATTAAGCAAAGTCAGAGCGCCTGAAAAGCTTTGAGGCGTTTACAGAAGATTCACTCGGAGGAGCAGAGTTAAGTGGCGTTTCCCTGCAAGGAACATGTGGAGAGAGAGAGAGAGAGAGAGAGAGAGAGAGAGAGAGAGAGAGAGAGAGAGAGAGAGAGAGAGAGAGAGAGAAGAGAGAGAGAGAGAGAGAGAGATTCCCACACAAACCACAGATTTTCAACTAGACTAGAATCTAAACAGTGTTTTTAATCCCCTGGTTGTGGGAGTTTGGCTGGAACTTGTCCTCACAGACATAAGTGTTGACAAAAATAACAATCTGAAGTCACCGGGCTTAATGTTCAGCACGCCATCTTTAAAAACAACAATTACAGTCACACGGTCCCTAGATATAAACAGCAGGTCTCCTCGCCCGTGAAAATCCTTCATGAAACTCAGACGAGAGGTTTTTCCTTCACATCGTTGTGACTCTTACATCTGGCTCATCTTCTCTCTGCGTCTTTACCGGCTTCACCACACACACACAGACACACACACAGACACACACATTGCAACCGAAGCCACTCAGATCCCATATGTAAAGGCCCCAGAGAGCAATTAAAGCAGGCCAGGAATAGACGTCTAAATCCCAGCTCGTGATCGCTGAAGGTGCAAGACTGAGCAAATACTGCTGTGATAACTGGAGCGTGTGTTGCGGCCGCGGCTCATGAAGGCAAAGTCGGGTAAAGTGCTCAGTAAGTTTCAGATTAAACCGCACATTAGGTTTCCAGCTGGATCTTTGTAGCCCGGTGGTGGCAGGTAAGGTCAAAAGGTTAGATACTAGAGCAATGGGCAAAGGTTTAAGGATCCACCCGTAAACTACGTTTCCCACAATGCCTCTTGACGTCGCACTGAGATGAAACAAACCTTTAAGTTTCTTTAAGTGTGTGTTAGGAAATATAAACTGACCTCAGGACAAAGTTACATTAGTTTCACATTAACTCACTGAAATAATTAAATACTGATCATAAAACAAGCTCTCTGGTTTTGGATGTTTTCATATAAAACTTTGCGTTGAATGCTTTGAGGTCCCTTCAGTCTTTGATTCTCAACCTTGAGGCTTCACATCTGAACTCGTCCTCGTTTGTTCTAATGAGCCGACATTAACGTTGACCTTTAAGATGATGACGTCCATGATTGTCCTGTTATTCACATAATGAGACACACATGCTAACCTATGAATAAATACCTCAACAGACGGGGTTGTCTTTTTAAAAGTGGAGCCGACACGGAGCTTCATGATCTTCAGAAGAAACAAAAGCTTGAACCTGGCTCAGTTCACAACAGCTGGAATGTTTTAAAAATCACAATAAACTCGTACATTTACCTCCATGATGATAAAAATACCTCAGTGTTATTGCCAGGTATGCTGGCTATGATTAAATTAGTATTTACTGTAAAGCCTCCGAAACCTTTCTACGACCTCTGAAAGAGAACCGTTCATACTTTAATAAGGAAAATTGTTAATTTAACTTAAAGCCTGAATCTTAAACTGTGAAAATCAATCATAAAACATAATCACAGCTTCCGGTCGACGTCTTTCCAACATGTCTCCTCCTCCTCTTTGTCCCGGACCCTGACACTTATGAAACAAACCCGCCTGTTAACCTGTCTTTCTTTCTATCGGCGTGAATACAGCCGGCGAACACTCGATCCACAAACAGGCGTGGTCCAGTGGTGACTCGTCTAAGGTTTCCCATTCATCCCAGTGTCCCGTGTCCCGTGTCCCACTTAATGAGCCACAGCGTCCCCCTGCTCGTCTCACCGGCCTCGGTCTGCGGCGCTGGACGGTTCACGTCTGAGAGCCGAAGCCTGTTCCGCCAAAAAGAAAAACATAACCTGTTGTTGTTCTCGGCTTTGCCATAATCTTCTTCCCAGAATGCACAGGTCCATTTCATTCCTCGCTATTGTCCCGGGGGCGGCCATTGTTTAACCGAACAGTAGAGTGATTCTTCAGGTTCATTCAGGATTTAAAGACGAAAGGACAAACACACACACATCTTTCATTTCTCACAGCCCTGCTTCAAAGTCTGACTTCTGAAAATCAAAAAGATAAAAAGCAGGAGAGTGACCCTTGTTCACTCGGGTCTGGAGAGAACTGGACAACAGGCCGAGCAGTAATCTGTGTGTGTGTGTGTGTGTGTGTGTGTGTGTGTGTGTGTGTGTGTGGTCTGAGATTAAACAGTAAGGATGTGGGGCTTCAGGGCTTCAGGGCCACGGCTGGACGCTTTTTATGGCTCCAGCCAAAGGGAGTGAGAAACAGTTTCACTGCAGCCGACAGAACACGCTCACCCGGAAGAAACTTTATTTAGAATCAGACAGTTGCTGCTGCTGCCAGAGGAGATTATAAAATACCACTTAGAACAAACCAGGAACAAAACAACCAAACTCCAATCCTCTAACTTCAACATCATCTGGACATGGCTGTTCTACATATTATTTTTTAATCTACTTGTTCACATGCTTTTGCTCGATTCACCTATGTCTTAATATCATATTATTATTATTATATTATTCATATTTACGTCCACTCGCTCATGCTCATCACTGGTGTATATGATTGCATCTATATTTGTGCACTGTTGTAATTGTTTGTGTCATTGTGTTTCATATCGGATTTACCCCATTTACCTCTGTTCTATTTTATTACCTGCATTTATTCTGTATTCTGGGCTGAATTGTGGATTAATGAAGTCTTATCTAATCGTGTTTTAGGAATCATTTGTACTTTTGTTCCTTTCAAGTGCATTTCTGTGTTTATTACATGTGTGTGTGTGTGTGTTATTAGTATGTTTTACTGTCAACCTGTCTGCAGCTTGTAAAAAGCCACTGATGAAACCTTGTACAATATTCTGACAATGTAAAATAAACACATTTAGGTTATTAATCAATATCTTATCTGCACATGAGATCTCTCTGGAGGAGGAAACTAAATCCTTCAGGTTGGATTCTTTTACCAAACCTAAATATAATCTAACTTCCAAGAAATACCAGAGAGGACGAGTCCTCAGTGAAACAAACAAGGGGTAGAAATTAGAGCCGTGTATCATTTTAGTCATTTCAGTATAACTATAGATGATTGTGGTTTGGTACAAACATGTTTTTCAGATTCTTTAACTACCGGTAGTTTTCTTATTTTCTTGATCTGATATTACTTCATATTTTATTATTTCTTTATCTGAGTGATTAAAGAAGTTTGGTATATTTTGTGAAACAGAACGTTTTTTAAATGAATATTCATATATTTGAGCGACTGTTATTCCCTTGGATGATAACGTCATAAAATCTAACTTTAGAAGATAAAACTGTTCTGCTTCATCTCATTTCCTCATGTCCTCTGTTTACGATGCATTAATATCCACTTCTCTATCCCCAAATCTAAAACAGGCAAGATGTTGTTTTTAAATCCAAGCCGATAAAACCGAATTCAATCAGGGATCCTGCCTCACACATGCAGCTGGAGGCGCCCGGCGTCTGAAACCAGCAGATGCAGATTTCACTTCACAGCCTCTGTTTGTCCCAAAGGCAAAAAGAAATCAAGCTGTCACCAAACATTTCCAGCCGCTGGCAGCGAGTTGGCAGCTGTCAGGGCGGAGGAGCGATCCCGGCCAACTCTGAAATGACCAGCTCCGCTCAGCCGCCTTTTGAGACCTGATACACCAACTGTGAAAATAAGCGTGCACACACCCGGCCTGCAGCAGGAGAGCAGGCTCATCAGAGCACCAGGGCCACACACACACAAACACATACGCACACACATAAACACACACACACCACCTACTGCTGCCTGCGATGACATCGGTAAAAACCCAGCGAGTAACAAGACAACTGTCGGCCCTCGTGCACACATGGCTGGCAAACCAGAGCAGGTGTGTGTGCATGAGTGTGTGTGCATGAGTGTGTGTGTGTGCATGAGTGTGTGTGTGTGTGTGTGGAAATCCAACAGGGTGTGGTTGAATCAACAAGCCTTTCTTCTGCCGGGTGCTGGGATTCAAAGAGACCCCCGGCACACAAGCTGCTCTGGTATCCAAACACAGTGTGGCAGGGACAGGAAGTGGCCCGACCAGCGGAGATTAGACTGATGTGGTTCAGGATAAAAGACCTGATGAAGCCACAGACTCACATCCGTCCTCCACCGGCTTGACCATCACACATTAGCTTCCTATGGATTCATCTGCAGAAGCTTCTTAATCAATCATTTCATCTCTACAATATCAGGGAACAGTGAAAGTTGACTTCTTCTAACCGCCTCTCTTGTCTGGTTTTAAATGTACTTTTATAAATGAACAAGAAAACCAGTTGATATTCACACTGGAAAGCCCGGCACCAGTTTAAAACGTGTCGGCACTGATTTTGAGATTATCTGAGTAAAATGTTTGATTGAGCTCATGTGAGGATTCATCAGGAGAAAGTCTGAGAAGTCACAGCGAGCGAGTTGTTGACGTTTGTAATCACACGATTTTCCAGAGTTGATGTCTGAAATCGGCTCTGGGAATAGTCCTCGCTGAATAATTTAACAATGATCTATTAAATAATCAATTAATTAATTATTTAAGCTCTCAACACATTCAAGGATCACAAGTTTACATCTTCCCGACTCACATAACCTTCAACAGTTGTATCTAGTAATGTAAACCGTTCCTGTGTCATTTCTACTGTTGCCCTTATGTAATGGAGACAGATCTAATGTTGTTGCTTCAACACAACATCTGAAAAACTACAACAAACACACAACAAGTCTCTTAAGGAAACGTCTCCCACTCACTGGTGTGTCAGACTGTCCTCACACTGGGATCAGACATCATCAGAGTTATTGATTTCACTTTAGAATAACTGTCTTATGAGCTTTACACTGTTTGACACAACATCTATTAAAACACATCACCTTGTGTTTTCAAAGCTCTGACAATCATTTCATGTTTTTGATATTTCATAGACCACGTGAGTTCAATGCCTAACGTCCAGATGTAATCATTAGCTGCAGTCAGGTCCGACTTCGCCCTTCCACAAGGCCGGACGTCTGATTTCAGTTTGTTGTGTGACTGGAATAACTTAAGAAAAACACGTCTGAGGGATGAATACACAAAACTCACTTTGTTGTTCTCACAGGAAACTAAACCTTCAAAGTGAAGCAGATGAACAAACTGGTTATTTATTTATCTTCTGTGATATCAACGTAAAGAAGTAAACTGAAACTCAACCAGATTAATAACCACTCAGCAGTTTAAGACATTTACTGAATTCTTATACCTGTGGGTTTCATAAATCAGAAATGTGGATGAATTTTCTAACATCTTATAGATTAATAAATATATAAAGTTTCATCATTAGTGGGTGTTATAAGTTTCCTAATAAATAATTCAAGTGCCACTGGAACCTTGATACCTGAACATTAATAACTTGAGTTTCTTCATTTCTTACAGTGTCAATGTGATTTCAATGTTACAGTTGCATTACTTTATAGCATTAAAGCAACAGGTTATAACTCTAATGTGTATGAATAGTGTTATATAGTTTCTCTGCTATAGAATGAGGAGCTAACAGACTGTGGTTGTTTCCAAACTCCTCGGTGGAGCAGAGGGAAACAACCAGGCCCAACATGTCCTCTGTTTCCCCGAGAATCTGTGCGTAAAGCCCCCCACCTGGACTGAGTGTCTCTGTGGAAACACGGATCAACAGTCTGCATCAATAATTCACAACACACGCCCAAAGGGCCTCGAACCCACCGGGACCCGCTGCGAGGAGCCGGGGCCGGAGCGAGGGGGCGAGGAGCGACCTGCACACCGGGAGCAGGAGGCTGCTGGAGCGGGTGCAGGACAATGGGAGACTCCCAGGCCCCGGCGGCTCGCGTCCTGATGCCAAACCAGCCCAGACGCTCGCTCCTCTTCCTCCTCCTGTCTCCTCTTCCTCACGGCAGATGAATGGAGGCTCTCGCGTTCCCACCCAGGAGAGGATTCCTCCGCGTCGGGCCTAGGAGCGACCTGGACGCGCTCGGTCCTCCCAGACGCATCGCTCCCGGAGCCCGACGCCGAAACCACCGGGATTCAGGACGGAATTCAAAAAGGTAGTTTTTCACCCAGAAAGCACCAAACCGTCCCTCGCGTGTTTGGGTTCGATCCCCGCTGCTACGTGGCCCCCGGGAGCAACACTAGAGCCGACGAGGGTCTCGAACTTCGCTGCGGTTTAAAAAAAAAAACACGGCGACCATCGCGTCCTCTCGACTATTGTTTGTGGAAACCGGAGCCGGCCTGCGGCCGCTGCTTCCCCGCGTCCCCGGCTCCTCACGCGGCCACACAACCAGCCGACACCCGCACACAATAAACACACATTTTAAAACACACACACACGTAAAGAAACACCACTCACTTATTCCGGATCGTCCATTCAGGTACATTTTTCTCACTTTCCACTTTCTTTCCTCCACTCAGCCGAAGCGTCGCGCGCCCCGCCTCCGCTCCTGGTTTGGCCCCGCCTCTGGTGGCTCCCCCCCCCCCCCCCCCGGGACAGGAGGGCCTGTGGAGCCGTGCGTGTGTCTGTGTGCGTGTGTGTCTGTCTATGTGTGTGTGTGTGTGTGTGTGTGTGCGTGTATGAGACACTGGACAGTATCATGGCACTAAGTGGTTCCCTCCCTGCTCATAAATCTGCAGATTCAAACAAAAGGAAAAATTCTCCAGAACCATCTTCATCTTCATCTTCATCATCATCAGATATCTTTTAAACACAGACTTGACTGTAAAGAAGCTTTTATGTAAAATAAACATTCTAGTTTCACCCCACTTGTTAAAGCAGTATTTTTATCTTCTGTATGTAGTAATTTGTAGTTTTTCACACTACTTTTCTATATATTTTAACACATATATAAATACATATACATACGTATATAGACATTGAACCTGAGTGTGATGAAAATAAAGATATTTGAATATTTGAATATTAAGAGTGTTTTTTTAATGTCTTTTAATGCTGCTGGTCTGAACACATCTTTCTTTGGAGTCCCATTACATCCACTCTGTATTTCAAAGACACTCATATATAAAAAAAAAAAAAACTTTCTTTAGCCAAAATAATCTTCAATAACATTGTTTTTTGATATGATATGATAGATGTAGTCCAGTGAACTAAATGTTGGAATCCACTGATCAACGATGCATGAAGTTGAACAGCAACACAATAAATAACCTTTTTCAAAGTGTATTTAGAATGAACAAATTAAATCAATGTCACAAAGCACTTGTGTCCTGCTGCCTTTCTTTTTTAATGATATAATTTAATAACTGCTAATTTAATGGTTCATTCAAAGTAGTTCAAATCATTTAGAAAGGTTTCAGACCTGGCTCTCGAGCAGTAGATCATGAATCCAATTCAACTGAGTGTTAATGCGACAACTTCTGAGCTGCATTGGTGGCACATGAAAAACATCCAGTACCTTGGCTTCACTTTACCACTTCATATTTCATAACTTACTTCTACACTACATTGTTCATTGTGGAAACAGAAATTATTAAAATCAGCATCTCCCTCCGGCTTATTCTCTGTGAAATGAGAGTAACAGTCTTGGAGTTTATCAAAATAAAATGATAAGCTGAGGCCATATTATCCTTTTATTTTCATGGAGTGGTGCTGGTCCAGTTCAGGAGCTCTTCATTCAAGACAACAAACTTAAAGCTTTAAGTCAAACCACCAAGAAATAAAAACTGGAAAAGAAGCAATGTTTATTTCTTCATCAAGGCATCACAATTGGTCATCGATTCCAGCCAATAAACATCCATCAACACAATTAAAAAACCTCTTGCGTGTCGTCACAATTTTTCAGAAGTTAAAAAGAAACCTTGTGAGAAAACGAGTGCACAGCCAGAGTACCAACACGTGTTCAGTGTCAAAGCATCGGATGGATCCGACTGGATGATGAAGATTTCAGAAGCCGACTCTTCTCCAGACAAATATCACAATATGTGAAATCATGTGTATTTTTATACGTGCTGGGATCGAACAATATAAATTAATTTGACATTTTGTCTCCCAGGTTCTAGAACTTATTAAAAACAAAACAGCTCGCCGTACGTTTCCAGATTTTGCAAAACAAAAAAATGTGAATGTTTCTACTTGTTCACTGACTCACAAAGTGGTTTGTCATCGTTAGAACTGAGTGATATTTGAACTACATGACAGAGAAGACAGCTACAGTAGTGCACCATCGCATTCCTCATAACAAGCTCACGCACACTCTTACAAATAATCGTACACACTCACTCCAGGCAGTCAATTGTGGTCACATTTACATATTCACAATCATACACACGCACAAAATAATGCTTAATGTTTAGTGTCTATCACATGACACAGTAAACGAAACATTCTCTGACAGCGAAAAGAAAAAGAAACTAAAATAAAAGAAATATAAACATCTGTTCCACTGGCAGGGTCCTCTGGTGCCTGACCAGCGTCTTCTAACCCTGATGAGTCCAGATCCATCCAGGCCAATCTAGTCCGGTCCAGTCCCCACCTCACTCCCCGGAGGATTAAGTCTTTAACCAAGTTGTCGTCTAATAACCCCCCCCACACCCTCCCCCAGCTGCTGTGTGTCACCTGTGTGTACCTAACTGTTGTGTGTTTTGAAGAAAATGTCCTGTCAATGTCCGATGTAAGAGTAAAAGAAGAAGTAATCGTAGAAGTAGTAGTGGTCGTGGGCCTGCGTGGCCTCGGGGCCGTGGATCAGTAGGTGGCGTTGGCGGGTTCCCTCCCCGAGCTGAAGATTATGTCGGCCTTGGCGCTGATGAAGTACGTGAGGAGGAGGGACGTCACCAAGATGCCGACGCCCACACCCAACGTCAACATCTGGAGGAGGTGAAGCAAAGTTTTAATGTCACTGGTTATTATTCCACCAAAGATCCATTTATACTGAAAAGATGTATTCATGTCACAGACAACCTCTTTGTTTACCCTTACAGGAATTTATTTCGATATTTGTTTATCCACTTTTTTCAGCCACTATTTCTCTATTAGCTTTTGAATACTGGGCGGAAACATAGATTATAAATAAAGATGGCCGACGCGTCTCCATTTCATCCCACTATCCAGAACTTAAGCCTAAATATCTCTCATATGAAAGTTGCTATCTTGCTGATCTGATCTGACTCGACCAATCTCGAGTCATTCTCAGCCTGTAGCCATGAAGTTTTACAGAAAGCACTTAAACAAACATAATTCAGATAAGAAGAACCTAAAGTGACAGAAACAATCTTAATGAAAAGTTTAATTAATGTGTACTTTGACTTTTTTAATTTCATCCACGTCCCATCTGCTAACATGGAGGTTTATGACCTATACTGCAGCCAGCCACCAGGGGGCGATCAAATCTCTTTTCCTTCACTTCACATAGCCTCGAGTCTTCCATCTTTTTATACAGTCTTAGAGAATGATACTTCAAAGTAAGAGTACCGGTCTAAAACCTCTTTGAATAAATCTGAGTATCTGCGTCTTTGACCCTGAGACGCTGAGGGGCGGGCGTACCTCCAGTTCGTGACTCGCCACCAGGAAGATGCGTCCCTTGATGGGCTTCCACCGGGACTCGGCCCATGTGGAGTAATCTTTGGAGGTGAACTGCTTCAGGTCGAACGCTGGGGACACGGCTTTGGAGAGACGGGCACTGGAGCGGACGCAGTAGCCCTCCCGCTCGGTGCTGTTGGGTGGGGCCGCACCCTGAATCCACCAGTAGCTGTAAATCTGAGCAAGGACACAACAAGGATTATTTCTTATTTAAATTCCTACTTATAATAATAACTGAGAGTTACCAAATTTAATTTATTTGAATTATAGTTTCTCAATTCAGACTTTGGTGTCACTTTGTCCTTATTTACATCTTATGGTTCCAGCTTCTATAATCTTCAGGTTATTATTCCAGCTAATAACATTTGAAGGGTTTAAATAATTTAGTCAGAGTTAATCTGACTTCGTCCCTTTTCAACCAAAACCATTAAATATTTACTGGTTTTAGTGACACTTTGCTTTAAATGACAATAAATTGATTATCTTTGGATTTTGGTCGGTTTGTAAAAGAAGAAATTCTGAAGACATCTTCTTAGATTCTGGAGATATTTCTCCACTTCTCTATTTTCTTATATAAATTAAGAATATAATTAGTTAAATTTAGTTAGATAATGCAAATAATCATTGGATTTAGTCATTAACATTTATTCCATCTTTATTGTATATTTAAATAAGGTCAAATTAAAAAACTCAATCAAAAACCAATCAAAGCAAATCAATAAAACGAGCGACTCCATCAGTTTGTGTCTTACATGTTTGCTCTCCTTGTCCGTCTCGTCCTCTTTCTGGTTCTGGCAGTTTTCCCGGGTGATGTTGATGGTGCTGCCCGTCAGGTTCGCCAGCAGGAACTGCACCAGTATGGTCGGTTCACTGGACTGCTGGATGGCGCCGACGTACAGGTTGGGCGGCCCGTTGGCTGAGAGACAGAGAGACAGAGAGACAGAGGACATAAATGTTCTGTGTCTGGAAATTTCTTCTTCTTCACATCAGTGGTGACAAAAGTGCAGCAGGCGGCTTATTTGGAGTAAATAGTGACATACATCCAAGTAGATCAAAAAATAAAACATATCTAAGATGAGCAGTGTCAATATATAGAAGTCTGTCCTTAGAAATTATTATTGCTGCAGTTTCCTGTTTGCCTGGTCAATTAATCGCTGGGATCACATTCAAAAGGATTAATCCATTATTTTTCAGCAGTGGTTTGAGACGCACAACATGTGACAACTTGTCCGACCTAATACACAACGTCTACTTAGAGTTGGCTTCAAACTAAATGACATCATGTGAAACAAACGGCGTGGCTGCGTTTTGTTAAAACCCCAAAAGTCCGATGAAAACAAATCACACAGCAGTTTTCATATCACAGCTCAACCATCATGGAACCTTTTCTTAACACACTGAGCTTCATTCTCTGTGTTGGGATCAACTTTAGTTCTTGATCCCTCCGTCCAGTTGACTCGTTGAAGCAGAGCTATGATTCGAGTCGACCACTGTTGTCCTTTGTTGACTTCAGCTCTAGATTCTAGTTAAAACAGGATCAGCGTTTTTTCCCAACTTACTCAGATGACTCACGAAGTCCGAGGGGATCAGCTGCTGGAACCAGGTGTTGTTTGTCCGAACAAGGAAACCGTACAGCATCTGGGTCACCTGAGACAAACAAGACAGAGACGTGTCATATTCTCCACACAGCGGAGAGAAGTGAAGGAGTCAAAGTAAAAGGAATAGATGAGATATTTTATATATGAACAGTGAGCGGTTAGAAGAGATTGAAACATGTGTATTAACCCTACAAAATAAAATCCACCAGTCTTACTATCTGAGGGTCGGCCTGGATTTTGTCCAGCAGGTTTTGAGCTCCTCCCGCCTGCTTGTACAGAGCCCGAGCGACCAGGGTGGCCACCTCCGCCAGAGCCTGGAAGATGAAGGAGAAATTATTTATTGGAGCTGCAACATCTGGATAATGTTCGAAAAATAACAGTATCACAGAGAGAGAGAGCGCAAATGTTACAAGACAGGTTTAAAATTAAAAAGATTTGAGATACAACTGACACTCAGACAAGTAGATCAATCAATACATTGGTGATCAGTGTTAAATAGAAATACCTTCGCCCGTTCGGTGACGTGTTCCATCTTCTCCTCTGGCGTCAGATTTGGAGGATAAGACAGGTTCAAGTATTCTTCATTATCATACATGCTCTCATAGAACCTGCACACAGAACAGAAAATAAATACATGTCCTCGAGGTAAACGGATTCTAACGTCGTGAAATTGTAACTCTGCAGCTGAAGAAACTCAGATTTACTTGTTGGTGAACTCAGACTTGTGATCCTCGAGCACCACACCGGGGATGGAGCGAGCTCGCAGGAAACGCTGGAAGGACGAGGGCGGCAGAGGCTGAGAGACACCGGGCTCCTCCGGGGCCACGCTCAAATTCGTAGCAGCCGCTTTCAAGTTGGCAATGAGCTCCACCACCTGAAACCAAACATTTAAAAAGAAATTAAATTTACCCTTTAGATCATTTTCAAGTAGATTATATATTTATTACTGTATTTAATGATAGTTCTTATGAGAAATATGTAAAAACTCTAAAAATGAACACAGATACAAACCTCCTTGTTGACACTGTCGTTCTTCCTGGAAACAGGATCCGTGTGAAGCCAAAGTCTGGAGTCATTACGAAGTCCCACCTGTGAGGAGAAGATTCATCAAACTGACATATTCTGTATACACGAGTAAACAGAATGTACATCTCATAGCAGGGCAGGTTTATAGATAGAACAGTACACACCTGTCCAACCTCCAGGACTGAGTGAATATTGTCCAGATCCACGGCAAACTGATCGTTCTCCATCTCATACACCATCCTGGAGCTGCCGATGTAGTCGAAGGTTTCCTGAGGTCAAACAGTAAAACAAACATGAGCCAGGCCTGAAGTGAACCTACAGAGAACTAACATGTAGTGTGTTGATCAGGCACAGAAACCACTGACCCCCTGGAAGAAGGTGTAGAGGATGGTGCGGTTGGGGGGGGCCTCCTGGATGATGTCCCGCAGAGCGTGGGCGGCCGCCAGCAGAGTGACGAACCCAGAGACTGCGCTCTCTGCTCCGGGAGCGATGTCGAAGAAGAACGACCTGCTGTCCAACTGGAGAGAAGAGGAGGAGGAAGAGGAGGGGGAAGTCCATCAAGCTGAGATCATATTTAGTTAGGTTTGTATCAGGGTCATGTAGACAGTAGGGCTCTTGAGAAGGAGAAGCTTCTTCAGAAACTCACCCTGGCTGCTGCTATGACCACACTCTCCCCCATCTTGTGGCCCTTGGCCGTGTTATTGACTGGTCTGGTGGAGCCCCACACATTATAGTCCCCCAGTGGGTCACACACCATCTCTAAGAGACGACACAGGATAAAAAAATCATTTAGAATTGGTTAAAAACAGACTATTTTCCTATTTAATAGAATTTTCTTCCAGACAAAGCTCTACAGCCATTACAAAACACCATGAAATGTGTACAGACCTGGGTTGATGCTGAAGTCGGTATCACTTCTCCTCATGCAGGTGGCTGTGTCGGTGACGGCGAACATGTGGGAGTAGAGCTCCATGGCACACAGCGGGTACTGAGGGGTGCCGTTCACAGGAAGGTTATGGTCCAAGTAACACTGCAAACAGAGAGAAGCGCAGTGAGTGTTTGTTTCTAAAGCTTTATGGGAAAAAGTGCGCTGACAAACTAACAGAAAAACAAGCAAACCAACAAAACAAACCAATGGACAGAGTGAAATCTCCTTGGCTGAAGTAATGATTGACTCTCGCTCCCTGCTCCTGGTTACTTTGGCCACAGAAACAAAGGACTACCATGGGAGTAAATGTATCATTGTGACACAGCAGCTGCTTTCGGGATCCAGCCTGAAATTGTTGGTTTACAAAACGGTTTCCCTCGTCCACCCTGCCATGGAGACTGAGACCAACTCCAAAGTGTTCAACTCGCACAAATAAACCTCAACATGACGACAACCTCTGGACTCAAGAACAGAGTCACAGACCCCGTCCTTCACAAAGCAGTGTGGAGGATTTTCTAGAGGTGGCTTTAAATGCACAATCCACATTATCAGTGATGTGGAACTGAAAGCTGAGATAAAGAACTGGTCATGTGGAGCTCAGCGGCTCTTGAGAAAACAGTCAGCCCACGGAGGAAAAGAGAAACCACAGGGCGACTCACAGACGAGGAGGACATCCACATCCTGTGTAACATGACCTGAGGGTTCCTGTCACACACAGTGGAGGAGAAGCAGCAGATGATTTGTGGAGTTCAGATAAATGATCTCGACACAATGTGCCACAACACGCCCGACATGAAGGTGATCTTCAGAGCAGCTGAAACAGCTTCACTGGCATCAATCCAACCCTCGACCGCCTCTGACTCCAGATCAGATTCTGCTGCTGACCAACGTGAACAGGGGCCTGCCTATAAGTACCAATAACTACAAGTGGAGTTAAGACCAAATACTGTATCTGCTGTCATTGTTTACCTGTCGTATGACCTGAGTGTCGTTGTCGTCCTTGAGAGAGAAGATGGGGAAATCAAACTCCTCGTAGGACAGCCCGTTTCCCAGAGGGTTCCACACGGTCGCATTACAATTAGCCAGCGCTGGATCGTAGGTCTCTGAATAAACACCTGAGGAGAACACAGAGGAAACCTCAGCAACAGTTACACAGTTGTGTGCTGTCGTGTACACAAATAATCAACACCATGGAAATGCATATATACAGGGTCTATAAAAAGTAACTGCACTATCTGGTATTCTCTATCGTGTGCATGATACAAACAGATCCTGACACAGTCTATAAAGTTTTGGAAGGAACATGAAAATGAGGCCATAAATCTTTCCTGTGGTACAAACATGTTTAACTGGTTAACAATGCTACGTTTCAGGAAAGAATTCACATGACAGTAAATCTGAAAGGACCAGAGCGTGTGACTTCAATCACCGTGCCCTCTGGCGGGATCATAAAACTGAAATATATCCCTGTGACTTGTGTGATACCGAAGGACGTGTCACGGCGCGCAGGCATCCACCCACCTGTGTTCTCGTTGGGACAGGTGGTGTGTGGGGAGAAGGCCTCCCCCAGGTTCGCGTTCAGCGCCACAACGGCCACGCCTGCCACCCTCCTGGAGGAGCTCTTCAGCTTCATCATGATGGATCTGTCGGGGCAGACAGACGACACAGATGAGACGGGTACAGAAACAGGTCAAGTTCACGTCCTCAAGGTCAGACGGCTCGAGTTTTCCTAATCTCCTGCACATTAGCGAAACTGACAATTTCACAACCGACTGGGTTTTACTGTATTTTTCATTTCAAATAGTGAAATATACCAGGTAGCACAGATTTTAAAATTTGTCTGTAGTCTTTCAAAGATTCTGTGTGTCAGCGTGGCACAGGAGACAGACAGGGAACCCCGTCCACAGGGTGAGACGTGTTACATTTACCTGGTGAAGAGCGGGGACTCCAGGATGACAATGTAAGGGGGATTGGGACCTGAGCTCAGGACCCAGTCAAGCTTCTCCTCCGACTCCAGCACATGAAGCACGCCCACATTACCCGACAAGGAGGCTGAAATCAGACATAGGAGGTGAGACATCAACGCAGGTGGGAGGTGGAACAGACGTGTCAGATAAAAAAACACCTTTAGAGCTTCAGCATCTGAAATATCTTATTGATCCTCAGGGGCAAGAGGGTTTCATTACCGTTGTTCCAGCCAAGAATAGAAATGTATAGAGACCCAGGGAATTATAATGATTAGGAATAGAATATCAAAGAGGTTTGTAAAAGATATGTGATTTGTATGTAGAAATAAATTAAATCTATATATGGCAAATATATACAAAAGCAGTCTTAAGGTCATTTGAATAAGTCATGGTCTAATTGTGTGTATCAGGATAAAGAAGTCCAGGGTCAGTCAGTATCAGGGAGGAGTTTTCTGATGAAGATGAGCAGGAATTATCTCCTTCATTGGTGGATCTCAGTGAAATTAGTCTGAAGGTGAATATCTGTCAGTGGGTTGGTTCATTCCTTTCTGACTCTCAAAGCCACAGGACTTGATTTGTTGGACTGGCTGAAGCAACCACAAAGAAACCCCTTCAAAAAGAGTTCTTTAAATTCACTGTGGAGAAATAGTTTTACTAAATAAGGTGTGTGAAAGATGCTCAGAGGGCTTCGAGGACACACACAGAACATTCAAGAGACTATGACAAACACTTAGTCAGCTTCATGTTGGAGACTCATCGTGATGAGGAACAGAAACGGGGAAGGTTACTCACACTGGCAGCCGATTTGATGCGTCGCGTTGAGCAGTCGCACACACGAGACAGTGTAATTGAGATTCACATAAATCTTCTTGTCCACAGAACTACAGCCGACACCTGCGAAGAAGAAAAGTCACTTTAACAGCTGCACAAGAGGAACCGATTGACATTCAGGGGAAAAATCAATGAAACACGGTTAAAACTGGAATCTCTGCCTGATATTAGCAGAATTTATCTGTTTACAAAACCTCAAGTTGTATCTTTTATCTCTCACTCGGGACAACACACATTTTGTAATATCTGGATCAGACGTGGTTTATGTGGGATTTATTTCCTGATTTAAAGAGGAGAGAATGGCTTTAAACCAGTGAACCTGATTTACAGCCTCGGTGCAAAGCTGACGTGTCAGTACACATTGATATCTGTCCTCCATTACCTCCAGGTTTATGGTTTTGTGTCAGACCATGACCTTTGACATCCCAGTGAAGAAGAAAAAGAGCAATGACTCTGACCTGACTTGATTATCAGTTTGAAAAATCCTTTTAACACTCGGCTGTTGCTGTAACTCGTATTTAATGGTGTGTTATAATGTATAAAACATTTATCTGTCATAAATAGTTTCTAAACACATTACAAATTAAGATTTTATGAACATGACATATCAAGTGAATAAAATCTAAATTGGGAACAAGGAAACCAGAAGAGTGAGATCTCTGGATCAAGTTCCAACACACACATCAGAGAACCACCTGCATATATCACATAAAATATTATACAGTTGTCCAGAGGGCCTTTTGCAGACTTTCTGCAGATTATGATTTTGTCTACATTTGTCTGTTCAGCAGGATTTCACATGTACTGGACTCATTACCAGGAAACTTTGATTAAGGTTGTGGTGCAGGACCAGAAAGAATCCATTCCATTTTGGACCAGAACCGAATCCAGGGGTCGGAGGGAGTTTTGCAACATTTCTGTTCATTTCTCGGGGAGTAATTCATAGATCTTGAGGAAAAACTTTGGACATTTTTAGAGAACTGATATACATGAGTGTCTGCAAATAAAAAAACCGGGATCTAGTGACTTTGTATGTGCTTTTATAAAAGGGCACATTCCGAGGCAAGTCTTTCAAATGAGCTACACCTCAACCAGGAGAAACATTAAAATGGTGTCTACTGCCTACGTATTAAAGTATCAGTAATAATATTTCAATCATATAGTACACTGGATATACAACTCTCTAAAAGAGGGGCCATTCAGCACAACTTTACTTTAAAACACAGTTTTAAGTACTTCAAGTCAAACCTTGAAAGCAGGACTTTTACTTTCAGTGTATTATTGTTATTTGTTGTGAATTAGTAGAAGCTAGTTCTTCCTTTACTGGCTTTTTAAATACTTAAGTTTCTTCACAACTTGGAACCAAATACATTTCACTGACTGTATGAAAACTAGTTCTGATCACAGTATTAAAGTCAAAGCTGCCTGTTCCACATAAGTTAATGTTTAATAGTCCCACGATGGGGAAATGTGCAATATTACAGCAACG
This sequence comes from Pleuronectes platessa, assembly GCF_947347685.1. Lineage (NCBI taxonomy): Eukaryota > Metazoa > Chordata > Actinopteri > Pleuronectiformes > Pleuronectidae > Pleuronectes > Pleuronectes platessa. The sequence goes on from NC_070638.1 coordinate 3,700,327, forward strand.
TGGAATACTTAAGTGTAAGGAATATAGAAAATATAGATGAATGGAATTAAAACTAATAAAAACAGTGTAAAAACTAGAATCATATGTGTATTGTGAGAATATGTGCAGTGACTGGATTGCACATGAACCATTGTGTTAAGTTAAATCATTGTTAGTGTGCCGAGTTCACCAGGACACCACAAAGACGTGGGGGGGGGGGGGGGGGGGGGCGACTTTACTGGAGTGTAACTTGAAATGTGAGTTTTCCAAATAATCTATATTTACATTATAAACCGTGTAAATGTAGGTTTCATTGGAGCAGTGTAATCCTGAGCCGAGCCCCGAGCGGCGGCGGAGGGGGAATCACGAGCAGTCACGCTGATGGTGAGTTGACCTCATCCGGGAGGGACAGACACACACAACTCACCGGAAAGAACCAACAACCAGAAACACACAATAGATTCCCGAGCTGCCGCTGGATTATAAACGTGTTGAGACTCGTGACAGCGGCGAACTCCATTGAGAAATTTTGCTTTCTTTTTAAAACCCAGCAATGGAGATTAAAGCCAGGAACCGGGGGGCTAGCCTAGCATCCGGCTAGCACAAAGAAGTCCCTGATGCTAGCTGCTAGACACACACACACACAGACACAGACTTAGCTCGGTAACACACACACACACGCAAACGAACACACAGTTTAGACACAACTTACCCACGAAAACACAACAAAATAGCAGATGAATAATCCACTTGTTCGAGAGCGGATCCATCTTCCTGGTTTGAAAAGCAAGAGGAACACAACAGGAAGTGTCGACACGAGAAACGTCCGGGTTCAGCAGTTTGGTTCCGCAGCTGTGACGTCAAGATGGCACCTTTTGGATTTCTGTAGTTTTAATTGTATTTATTAAAAATTGTTTATCTGCAGCTCAGTTTAAAAATCAACACCTGTGAGAAATAGCTGAATCCACCCAACTCAGGTCACCTCCATGTTTTTAATTCCACTCTCTTCTCCTCCCTGGTGACTCAGACCTGATGAGAACTTTCTATTAGCCTGCATCTCTTTTATACCCTGCATCTCTTTTATACCCACACATTAAACTCACCTTCCTCCTCCAGTCTATCTGCATCAAAGTAACCACACTGGCAATCCACACCACATCAAGAAGAAAAACCTCAGACCCACTCATTTCCGTTTCACAAACAGGAATTCATTTTTTTATTTCCCCTCCAGAATACACAGAACAGCGCCGCTCACTAAGTCGAGTCAATCCTCTGGTACAGGTCAGAAGAGAGACAGCGGTTATGTTTACAGGTTTAATACAGACACAGCACGGACACGATGCCGAGAAGAACACAAAGCTTTTTTTCTGCAGGAAAGATGGTGCATGGAATTAAGATAGATGAAAATGTTTTAAAAGGTTTTCACATCACCGTGAGGAAACATATATATCTCTGCTTTATTTCGTCATGTTGATTAACTATTGTTTCTACAGAGTAAGGGTGGATGTGTGTTGCTGAGCAGATTCCTCGTCCCGGTGTCCTCTCAACGGAACTGAAGAGGACTCACGCGCAGACCGATCACATCCTTACCGATCTCCGTCACCTAGAAAATAGAAAAGAGTACAGGTTAGACAATATGAACAAATTATATCTACCAATCAGGTGTCCTCATTTAAGATACATGTCTGCAATTGAACACAGTTTGAATTCAATCTTTATAAGTTTATGTTTTGGAGACACTGTCAGATGTGTAAATTAAATATGTTTATAATCAGACCATAGCAAAGTACTGGACTACATTACATGAAGAGATATGGTTGTATTGGATTTCATTTGACTGTCCAGATGTACCTAATAAAGTGAACAGTGAGTGTAGGCTTTCATCATATAGTTCAATTAATAAAGTTTCTCTCCATCTTGTCTGATTGTAGACAATGCTCACAAAGTAAACTATGCATTCTCCTAATTTGAAAAGAATTTTAGGTTGAATGTTGATAGATGTACCTGTGTGACCCTGCAGATCTGGCCTTTGTATGGGGGACAGTAGCAGGCTCCCGAAAGAGGACACTTCTCAACAGGACGTCCACGGTACAGGGGGACAAAAGATGCAGCGCACAGGTCAAACGGATTGTGGGGGTCGTAGTTCAACTGGTGGGCATCTGTCAGGGTCTTCTCGCACGCAGCCAAAATCTTGCGGGTCTGAACAGCAGGGAGAGATTAAACATTATGATGGAAGATTACAAAACAGTGTTGTGCTCCATGTAAAAATGAAAACTCTTTGCTTCTGTGGATGTCGCACAACCGACCTGCTGCGCCACATCTGGCTTCGGCCCCAGCTCCAGCAGGCGGCGTGCAAAGCTAGCAGCTGTTTTGAAGTTACGCAGTTTGAAGAAGAGGTTCAGAGCCGTGCGCAGCACCAGCACCATGTGGACGGGCTGCAGGTTACAGTGGGTGAAGTAAGCAGCCATCTGGAAGGAAAAAAAGAAACCTGGTATTGGCCCGAAACAAATGCCTCACACTCTTTGACAAACCAAAACCTGTCAAAATATGTTATTGTCTTTCTCCACCGGCTCTGACTCAGATTCTTACCTCACACAGCCTCTTCTGCTGCTCCAAAGTGTCTTTCGGCAGCTTCTTCCTCTCGGTCTCCATAGTCAGACCCACGATGTACTCTCTGCAAATTGTGATCAGCTGTTGAGCCTGAAACACACAGAAGACCAATGCACATTTATTACAGTCATTCTCGTGCTGTAAGTGCAGCCGACAGCCGCAGGCATCGGGAGGGTTTCAAAGTTGCTCTGGTACTCACCTCTGCAATCTCCTGCTTGTTATCGACCACCAGCAGAGGAACCGACAACAGGATGACTCTGAAGCGCTCAACAGCTTCCTCAAAGCGCCCGGAGGTGGTCAGCTGGTAGCACTGCTGCAGGCGGGAGATGAGGTCCGAGAGGCGCAGGCCCACAGCAGGCAGACCTTGCTTTGCACCACAGTCCTAAAAAATAAACCATTTGTATGTTTGCTTATTAGATTCACTAAAGGAGTATGTCCCCCCCCACAGTCAAACATCTAATCAGCTGTACCTTCCAGTTCCTCTGGGGCTGACTGCGCAGGCAGGGCAGAGAGGGAAGCCCCAGGTAACAGTTGCGGCCTCTGGACAGAGTTTGCATGAACAGAGACTTGTATGGGCCAAAGTTCACAACTCCAACCTGGTCATGGAGCAGCTGTGGTTGAGAAGAGTGAAGAGTTAGTGTCAGTATGAAGTTGAACAAAAAATGTATATCCATTCAGTGGCCTCGCCTCAGGCTCAAATGTATACTTCTATATTTAAAGAAGTAATACAAGATAAAAGGCAAAACATTTGAAATAATATATTGTGAACATACTCTCATGGCTGTTTCGAAAGAGGCAGCTAGGATGTGATCCACTGGCAGCTGGGAGTTGTTGCACCAAATCTGAGTCGGACTCATGCCCTTTGTAGGTGGGACAAAGAAACCATCTTCTGCTCCTCCACCTCCACCAGCTGGCAAGTCCTGATGTTTGGAAACGAGAGAACAACAACACAGGTATGAAGATTCAGGAGTTCAGCCGCATGTTTCATTTCTTGGCAGAATGTGAAGCCTGAAAACAGACAAAGCTGAGAGAACCAAGTGCTGAGGAGACCTGAGGTGAGATCTATCAGCGTTAGTATTGTTTCTAGTGTTAACCCTGTTTGAGTGATGAGGCTCCTCTCACCAGCTCTGGAGGAAGGTCCAGATCCTCCTCCACCTCCCAGCCGCCTCCCTCCTCTTTCACAACTCCATCCTCCCCTAATCCTTCCTGGGCGTCCATGAAGCCATCTGAGAGAGAGAGCAATGGAGGAAATTATTAACTGTACGATTACCCACTGACGGGTCCAGTTGAAATCATTTTTTGTTGAATTTACCTTCATCCAGCTGAAGTTCGGCATCCTCTCCCCAGCCCTCGCCTCCTGCAGCCTCCATGTCCTGATCGGCAGCCATCTGACCTGCCTTCCCTACAACAGAAAAATAAACACTGTTCTCACTCTGGACAAGTCAACTGCCACAAGTTTCCACAACTTCCATTCATGTAGTTCCTTTTTATTTTTGACTAAAGATGGAAAACCCTTCTCGCTGTTGTGTATTGGGTAGGTAGTTAACTGAAACCTGTCACAACTCATCAGTTCTCTTTATAAAAAGGATGATAGTTGCTGTTGATACAGGCATGCATATAGAAATGTGTGGTGAATGGATGCGGTGTATCTATATTTTCATCTGTCAAGGCTGAGGATGTCTCACCTTTGGCTGAAATGGCTCCCTCAAAGAAGCCCTTTGATACAGTGAGCAGAGGCCAGTTGGTGTCCAGAGGGTTGATGGGTGGAGGAGGCTGCAGCAGCTGTGCATTGGGATCAACCTCAGGCACCTACAACACAAAATCCACCATCATTACATAACCAAAATTATGTATTAATACAACATGAGAGAGATTCAGAGGCTGTGGTGAACAACTGAAACTGTGAAAAGTAAAAATGTTTGTGTTCAACTGAAAAAACCCTATTGCATGCATTACTTCAGACAGCATGTTATGTGCATGAAACTACAGAGAATGTTTGCCCAACGCACCGTCTCCTTTTCTGGGTCAAAGCTCTCCTTCAGTGATTCAGCTTCTTCATCCAGCCCATGGGTGGCTGCAGTCAGGTAAGCCAGAGACTCTGCACATAACAAAAATGCACAAAATCAGTGTTGGCTCTTTGTTCAATAGTTACAAATAATTTAAAAAATGCCATTTTGAAGCAGTACTGAAAAGTAAGCACATTTTTGATATTTCACAAATTTGAAACACAAGCATGAAAAAGGGAGCTTGTCATTGGTCTGATTGCCTTTCAGAAAACACCGGGTTGGACAGAGAGAAGAAGATAAATCAAGCTTCAATGCACAAGATTATTTGAGGATCAAAATGGAGTGAATCTAGTTAATGAACTCACTCTGTCCACAGTTCTTCAGGATGCGGACCCTCTCACTCACGTCTCCCAGGTACAGCGCCGCCTGGTAGTGACCACTCATGTCCTTTCTGATCTCAGCTACACATAAAGAGAACACGGATATCAGCGACACCGTCACATACACAGAGACTCAAACTCCTCTTCCACCGTCTCCATCACTCACCGATCTTCATCATCTTGCGCAGCTTAGCCAGGTTGCCGGTGATGAGGTACAGGAAGGTGAGCTTGTCAAAGTTCTTGGTCCTCTGGTAGCACATTTCCACGACCTGGTGGTGACCCTGCAGGAGCGCCGCCTCGCCCAGACGCTCCCAACAGTTGCGATCATCCAGGGCCTTGGCGGCCTCCAACGCCACCTGGAGGTATGGAGTAACAAAAATGGATGAAGAAGGCTAAGAGTAAAGGGAGAACACAAACTTAGAGAGTAACAATATTATTAAAGAACTAATTTTGGCTTGTGTATGCGCATGTGATTAAAAGAAAAAGGTTTGTCCTGAGTAAACAGTTTATCTCACAGAAACCCACCTCAATGTTTCCACACTCCAGAGCCAAACTAAATCGTGTCTTCTCATCTTTGACAAAGTGCAGCGCCACCTCAGGGTAGCCCTTCTTCTGCAGGTAGGCAATGATGGACTGACCCACCAGCTTGGCGTTACGCACCATGTGGAGCACCTGGACAAACCATATTAGAATTGAATCAGAACCAGTACACATTTGAACACACGTACTTTCACACCAACAACCATCAGCACAGACCCACCTCATCATATTTGCGGTTGACCAGGGCCAGTTTGAAGCGGTACTCTGTGGGGTCAATGGTGAGGACGCGTGGTCGACACTCCCTGTCCAGGCAGTAAACGCTGTTACCCCTCACACGGGTCACGTAGATGGGCAGGTCCAGAGTCCTGATGATGCCATGATCACTGCAGGAACAGGACAATACAAAAATATTACAACATATGAAACATCTGCTGCTATTAATCAAGATTACAAAGTAAACATTCGCATTCTGGCTTATTCATCTACATCTCCTGTCATTCTGGTGCTAACTCGACAAGATCATTTTCTTCTACATTTCTAATTTACCGATGAAAGTAAAACAGTCGAGGGTTGTGATTTGTCATCATGACAGTTAAATGGTTGAAAATAGACTTATGTCAAGTGCATAGCGTGACAGCACATACCCAGAGGTGAGGGCATATTTGATGTGGTTGGAGGTGGTGTAGATGAAGACTCCGCTCTCATCCCAGGCTCCACTCTTCACTCGGATGTTCTCGTGAATGTTGCAAAGACTTTCCCACTTACGGTTGCAGATCATGATGGCTGCAGGATGAAAATATTTTTTATTAAATTTATAAATCTTCAGAGTCTCGGATAAAGATGTTGTGACTCTCTGATAAGTTTCCCTGTCTGTACGTGCTGATGTGCATCTCATCCACTCACCGTGTTTGGCGAGTAGAGCCACGTGGCTGGTGTCGGCGCTCCACACCACGTACTTGACCTTGGCAATCTTGACGGTGGCCAGAGAGCGTTTCTGCTGCACGTCGAACAGAGTGACGCCATCGGCATCGCGCAGCAGCAGCGAGCCTGTCCCTGCGTAGAAGATTTCCTCGCAACTTTGAACCTGGACTTTCTTCACAATTTCATTCTTCAGGTTCTTAATCAGAAGCTGCAAAGGAGAGAGAATAAATATTAGAGAACAGGGAAAAATGGTGCGAAATTAAGTTTTGCAGCCTGAATAAACTCAGGTTTAATAAAAAAAATGCTACAGCTGTAAACCTGTGACTGAACTTACCGAGTGCATTCGGTCCAGGACTGCAAATCGGTTCCTGGCCACCCAGACGGCTGTCAGACCAGAAGACCTCTTCCCCTCCGGTGCTAAGAAGAGACAGAATTTATGTGACTTTACTCTGAATTTCCTCATCTTGAATGACAAATAAATGACTGTTACAAGTTAACATTTGGAGAAAAACAGGTATAAAATGTCTTATTAAATATGTTTCATTACCATCAGGGTTCTGAGCATCACTTTCTTTGGGAATGGAGTACAGGTCATATGTGCTGTTCTCCAGGTTGGTCGCCCTCTGCAGGAGGTACAAGATATTACATTAAACACATGGACAACTATACATATAAGAACCTATATGTAAAGTGAATGATTAGTGTGTTTTGATTGACAGGTATTTACATTGCAGAGCAGGACAGCATTCTCAGCTGGGTTGTAAGACATGCTGAACACTGGGAACTTAGACCCACTAGGACAAAATACAGAAAACCCAACATGTTAGAAAACACTTGAACAAACCCTCTCAGAAGGAGAGTGATGGTTTCACTGGATGTGAGAAACACTAGACAGCAGCTACCTGCGCAGCTGCATGACAGCAGTGTCTTTGCTGCTGTTGAAGTCGAGCTGGCGGAGGAAACGATCCTTGACGTAGTACAGCATGTTCCCGTGCACGGCGTAGGCTGGACGCTCGCGCTCCAGCTTGAACACAATCATTCCACTGTCATGACCTGAAGGACACAAATACAGACCCTGTTTGAGTGACTGATCCACTTCTGCTAACCTGTTGCTGTTAATGAACAGTGTCTTTACAAAACTAACAGTGCAATACTTATATTTCTTTAGAATGCCAAGTTTATGATTTGTAGACCAGTGTCACCACTCACCAGCAGCAAACAGGTTGAGGTTTGGGTGAGCACCAAGCACCCAGAAGCGATCATGGTCCCGACGGAAGGTCTGCACTCCGGTTCTCTTGGACATGTCCCACACCCTGATGCTCTTGTCCTCAGAGTTGGACAGGATGAGCTCCTGACGCGGGTGGAAGACGGCACAGGACACATTGTTGTAGTGGCCGCGGCATGTATCCAGCTCCCATGCCTTGGATTCTTTACCGGGAGATACAGAGACATCAGAAAATAAAAGGATGTTAAGTAAGACATCTCTATACATTTGCCGGTGTAATGGATACAAGGCAGACGTTTGTTAGAGGATGTCAACTAGTGTCTTAAAGTCTTGTGTAACAACACTCACCGTTCATTCTCCAGATCTTGACCTGCCTGTCGTCAGCTCCAGACACAATGAGAGGCATGGTGGGGTGGAAGGCTGCCCAGTTGACTCCCCTGTCGTGGCCCTGAACACAAACACACAATCTCAATTTACAAATATCCATCACCAGTGCTGGCAATCAATCTGAACACTTAACTGTCCTCTCTGGGAGAATATTATACCTGAATACAAAAAAAATATTACTGTCATTGATTGAAAAATATTAATGTTTATTAAATGTATGGAAAATGTACAGTATAGATCCATAAATTGCATAAACCTCCATCCCTTTTCCACTTCCTGTGGAAAGATGGAAGTGAGTCTGTGCTTGGTTGTGTCACACGTCCCAATTGCTTTCAACTATTAAATCCCAGACCTGGCATGAATTTTAATTTCCTTATGCTGGTCATTCCTTGACCTTTTAGAGTAAAAGCTCAGGACTCACAAACCCACAGAAAACCGTGTGTGTAATTAAGAAAACTGCCCATTTCAAATAAATGAATCCCAGTTCATGATATTTTCCACGAACTGGACTGAAACTTGGAAGCCAGTGACCAATTGGAAAATGTCTTTACACTACTCACTTGTTTCTCTTTGCCTTTTCAGTGAAAAGGATTCATTTAATGTTATTTTAATGCAGCTTCAGGCAGAAGATTTTTACAATAAAAGTATTCCACAAGATCATAAATTACATCATCCGTGAGCATTTATTGTCACAAATGAATTCATTTTAAGAGGATTTCCACTGAGCACAAATTTCCGTTGCTCACCTGTCAAAGTTAAAGATTCACTCAAATGACAACATCTCTGGCTAAAGTCACTAAAACACATGTGAAAGTTTCTGCTCACCTCAAGGACATGCTTCACAACGGCATCGGAGGCACCGAACAAGTCGACACCAGAGAGGCCACGCACGTCCGTCTCCACAGCACCAGGAGACAGGTTCTTCTTCCGCAGACCTGGAACCAACATTCAGAGCACCACGTGCAAGGGGGGAGGAGGGAGGGGCATATTCATTTTACACAGGGAAAAACACAAAGAGACAATACAAGTCAACAAAGCAATCAAATATGGAAAATTATCATGGAAGCAGTGAAAATACAGGAGGGTGATTTTAAAAAGGAAGAAAAACTGTTGGACTGCTGAACACACACAAGGCGGAAAAACACCAACACAACTTCTGATTTCTCAGTCCCCGCCAACTTGGGCCTGGGAACAATCATAGCCGGAGCAGTACCGCTGATTGGGTTAAAGAATCACTGGCACACAGAAGAAAAACTACACAATTACTCGTGATTTGATTAGATAGAAGATCAAGATTCACTGATTACCTCCCAGGTACAAATTGGATCGGGGTGAAAAAGGATTGAGAAAACACAGCTTGCGTTCATGATTCCTGCCGTTAAATCAAAGTGGTGAACAGACAGCTCAACAGCAGGGAGAAAGGACACGGGGGGGGGGGGGGGGGGTGACACTAGGAACCCATGTGCAGGTGTGGATGTTTCCAGGGAGAGCATGGGATAAGGAGGACGCAAGGAGTGCACGTGGACTTGGCTGATGAGGGTGGGGTTGGGTGGGTGGTGGCTGCCGTTGTAAAGGCGTGCTCTGATGGGGCGATGGATGTGAGAAATATGAGTTTGGAGTTTAGAGGCTCGTGCATGTTTCTGTCAGGATATTTGAGTCACATGCAGAGTTAGACTACAGCTAACAATTAGGAAAGAAGTTCATAACAATACGGTGAATAACGCTTCCAGAAATATAAACATTGTTTTATATTTCATGTTATGTTTTCCGTAGCAGAGCCAGCTGTGCATTGAGTGCCAGGATAAGTGGAGCAATTTAACATCAGTACCAAGTTTAAGTCTTTAAAAGATGCACTTGCAAACCAGTTAGTAACGATGGTGGTTATTTTTCTTTGATGCAATGTAAAACGAGTAGTAAAAACAAAAGCAGTTAGAGTTTCCGATAATGCAAGGATGAGATTAAAGGGACTGTTCATTCAAAGCTAAATGGAGGCTGCTCCCAGAACACGGGTGGTTGAGCATGAAAACTGTCCATCCTGCTATGTTGCCATGTGATGTAGTTCATAGAAATGGCATGGAGGGATGCAATCATGCTCAATGATAGAAAATGTAAAAGGACAGAAATGCCAGGAGGTCAGGAGACAGTTACAGATCCACATTTTGATGCCAGCAAGTTAATGGTTTGGTGAGTGAGTAGACTAGCAGACGAAAGGGCAAGAAACAAGAAGCAAGAAACATCAAGAAAAAAAACATCAGAGCATGCAGAGGCACAGAAACACTTCTCCCATTTCTATCAGTGACTTTTTTTTTTAAATACATCTTCCACCTCTCAGAATGTTTTTTTACAGTGGCTAGTCATTCATTCATATACTATAATATATCTGATGTTGAAACTATGTCTCCGTTTGTCCTGAAAGGAGAAGTGTTTCTGCAAATAGCCCACAGAGACTCGTCCTCTACAAGTACGAGAGGCAGAAGAGCTGGTCCAGGACTTGATATTCGTTCTGTTCCAGCTTCTTCTGTGTCCTCCCTACCACTCGCCACCCCCACCCCTCTTCCAAAACCCAGCCCGCCATCCTCTTGTCCACTGTCCCACAGCTCTCACCGGAGATATCCCACACTCGCACGGTCTGGTCCAGACTGGCTGACACCACCAGGTCCTCGGATGGATGGAACTGGGCGCACATCACATAGTGATTATGGCCGGTCAGCACACTGAGGATAGAAAAGAAAAGACAAGGTTTTAGAACAGAGTAAACTTATTGTTTGCTTCAGTAAAATGCTTCCACTTAAAATATGTAAACCGATTAGTGTGTTTCTTTGATTCTTCACATGAGACATATCAATGCAAACATGATTTATTATTCTATGACCTCTTCAATGACAAGTTATAGTGATTCTTACCAGACACAGGTCCTGGACTGCCAGTTCCAGATGCGGATAGTCTGGTCATCCGAGGCACTGAGAATCCAGGGGTAATCCTACAGAAAGGGAAATAGTTGAATTAATTCAATCATAGAAGATTGATTTATTTACATGAGCAACAATATATTGAGTCTTTGTCAACCTGGCCCCTTGAAATAGGTAAGAAACATGTATTTAAAGTGAAAGAATAACTTACATGGTGGAAAAAGGTGGTTCTGATGTAGTCCAGGTGTCCAAGGAGGGTGAAGAGGCAGCGCCTCAGCTTGTAGTTCCAAACCTGGTCAAAGCAGGAATATGTAGTCAGTACATAACAATTCTAAAGAAAATTCATGTGATAGATGTGTGAATCCAAGATGTAGCTGCCCTTAGTTATGAGGTCAGATCCAACCAGTCCCCTATTGGTAAGTTACACCAGCTGACGGTTTGTAGATGTTTACTTTCCTGCATCACTGTTTGTGTCATAGCTGCAAGTCATCACCAACTTTGATCAATTCTGTATCCTCTGTTCGTCTAGTCGTTATTTATGTTTATCGTTTTGTTTGGCTGTAACTTGAAAATAGAATTTAACAACTTAGCTTTTAAAGCTGTAAGTGAGCTTGTTTCGGACCATACACATTCTTTACACTGAATAATAAACAACATTTTGGTGCAGATGGACTTTGCAGAAAAACACATGCATGTTAACATTTATTCCTGGTGACAGCAGCCTCACCTTGATCTTGTAATCGTCTCCTCCAGACACGAACAGAGGCTGCTGTTTGTGGAAATCAATTCCTCTGACGGGCCCTGTGGGAGAAGACACGTCAGTGAAATCACTCATCTCATCAAAACGCAGGAGGTATTTAATTAATTATGAATTCCTCAATGATCTTCTTTTTACCATCGTGCTCATCAAACTTGTCGATCAAGGTGCACATCCGATAGTCCCACAGCTGGATGACTCCGTTGTGCAAACTTGCCAGAACCCATGGCCTTTTGGGATGGAAACTCAGACCTGCGATGTAAAACATGTGATCTTTAATATCACTTATACACAGAACAGCAGAGAGAGAACATTACTGAACCCAATGGCAAGCAAGGGAACCATGTTAACTGGTGTCAAGTTAGGCTAAATACAACAGTTAGCTAGGCTATACAGCTAAATACATGTCCGGGTGCTGTCAACATGTCAACACATCAACACAAGACGTGTTATTGATTCACTATCTAGAGAAAATAGTCTTTTAAAAGAGCAACACGTCTCCATTTACAGGTTAAAGTTAATAAACAACTGAGCCCGGATAAACGACAGTAAGCTACCGTTAGCTGCTATGCTAACTACAGCTGGTGACGTGCTCACCTTTAACACGGGCCGACTTCGTCTCGAACTTGGTCAACATGGTCCCGAGGCGGCTGCGGGTTTAACTCTCCGTTAGAAAAATATGAATCCACACGAATGTGGGTGAGGTTTGTCCAGGACGAGGTGAAGTCAAGCGGCCCCGTCGCCTTCAACCGTAGAGCCGATCCTGCTCCTTCTTCCCCTGCTTCCTGACACGTAGCCCGTTCTGTCTTCCGGTTTGGGGAACAATAAAGTTGTGAAGTTGAGAGACGAGTGACGCAGAAAGCTCCACGCCGGCTGAGCATAGAAACACAACACATAGACAGGAGCCCTACAGGGGAACACAGCTGATAATACATCTATAAGCAACTATTTCTATATTTACATTCTATTCCTATATCTATTGTTTATAATTAATTTGCATTTTTCTTTAGGTATGTCTATATTTTAGATATATGTTTGATTTTTTATTTTATATTATTCGATATTTTGCGCCTGTAATATTCTGAGCACTGCTACAAGAGATCTGTGACCCAAGCATTTCATTGCCAGCGACTGCTTAATGTTATTGTTGTGCATTTGACAATTAACTCTTTAATCTTTAATCTTGACAAGACTATTGTAAGTCATGTATCTACAGGTTTCTAAAGCTGTCCCACCACCTTGATTATTTACAGGTGGTTCTGGGGCTTCCAGTCAATATTCAGGAATATTTATTGTCATTCCAAAACATGACATGGTTCATGAGAGGGAATGATATGAAGACTAAGCTGGGACTGGGACTGTGATCATAGGTGAACACGCTGCTGCTTATTGGACAATGCACGGTGGAGTTAAATAATATTTCCTGTTTCTTTCGCTGCTCAGGTCCTAATAATAACATTCTAAACTAAAAAACAAGGCCAAAGACAAGAGATGTGTGTGTGTGTGTTGACTCACGTCCACTGACAATAATTCACAACAGAATTGAATTTGATATATATATCATTTTATTTTATATATTTACAAAACAAAGTCAAATAACAGGCTGAATTTGTGAACCGTTGCTTTGGGGATTGTTTGTGTCAGCCCTGAGAGTTGAATAGGTCACACCCCCCCCCCCCCCCCACACACACACACACCTCTTCATAATGAAAACCACAGACCTCCACAGCAACCTCCCCCCTGTTTAATGTACATCTGATCACTGCTCAGTGCACGGCTGACTGAATCCTTTCACAGTAGTTCCCCCTTTTATTATTCAGTTATTGACAAGCTGATGGTCGTGTGCGTTCTCGACCTCTCTGTAGTGACAGCGGTAAACTTTTGTCCTCTGGTGAAAAGTGGCCTCTGGAATGAACAAACCCACCAGCCACAGCTGCAATGTGCCAACCGACTGTCGATGCCCTTAACAGTGCATCTGCAGAAATTATAGAGATGATCATTTGATTTTTATAACCAAGCCGGTCAGTTTTTCAGCAAACATCATTCTTTAATTGTATGTGGAGGGAGCAGAGGACATGCACAGTGGTGGTAAACACTCCTGAACACCACTCAGGTGTTTCTCTTTCATACCAGGGACCCCATACCAAAGAAAACCCCACTCTGCACATTAAAAACACTGGGAAACACAAGGGAAGCACTTTGCACGGTAACCCTACACTATAATCATCACTGTAACCACAGCAAAGGCATCCGGGAATCAACATCTCAATCATTTCAAACCATTACCTGGAAATGGGGACAAATATTCAGAGGGTTGTTAAATTAGTCGGCTGAAAGTGCTGCAAACTTCTCATGGGGGGGGGGGTTCGATCCTCTCTAGTCATTTTAGTTCTTTAAATAATGAACAAATATACAGTTATTTTTCCGCACTTCTTCACATGTTAATAAATCGTTAACTCGTTAATTCAAATCCTGAAGAGAGATTAAAGTCTGTTACCAAGCTAAATTAAATATCAATGTATTCGACTAACTTGGTGTAAACCTATGACAGTAGTTCACACTACTTTAAAACTATCATCTGAAGTGCACGGCTGAATGGATTCATTTTTTCTATGCAACCAAATTAATAACTTAAAGTCTTTCTGCAAAGGCACAGCTTAAACCCGCGTTGTGGTTTGATCGATTTTACCATGAGTTTAAACTGTTTGTAAAAACTATATAGAAAGACAGGCAGTGGTATTTAGTTTTTAAAGGAACGCAGTTAAAATGCACTATGAAGGAAAAGTAGCAACCGATCAAGAACTAATGCGGAGATGTTAAAATGTTCTCAGTTGTGTGGTCCTTGAGAAGAAAGTGTGTTTGTGAGCAGCGTTGGTTCTCGTGTCTCCTCCCGATGATGCTGCGATCCACACACCTTCTACTTGAGGGAGCAGAGTCGACAGTCGGGTCACACTCCTGCCTGACCTTTGTGTTACACTCGGTCATCCCTTCTTCGTTGCTGACACACACAAACACAGACTGACCCTTTGGCACCAGTGCTTCTGATGGACAGCACCACGACATCTTCACATGATGGAGCACTGCTCTGCCGCCCCGGCCCCGGCTACTCCGGGGAGGACGAGTGACTCCATGTCAAAGTTAAATCCAGGAGGCTGGAGGGGAAAAGGAAGAGGAAGAACACATTCATGTCTTAATATACATTGTCATCATACAATACAATGAAGTCATATAAACAAAACACATGCACTGTTAGTGTTGACCTAGAGAATAGGAAACTCACCGCATCACCTGCCAGTTCCTTGGGTGGTTGACCCAGGTCTTGCAGCTGTAAAAAAAATGTATATAATGTATGATGCATTTTAAAGTCTATTCACAATCAGTTAAACAGATTGTTAGCCATGCCGCAGATTCACAATGTAAATATTCAAGAAGCACAAGGCTAAAGACACTGTAATAAACCTAATGACAGATAAAATTTTCCTTCTCTACCTTTTGCATCATGTCCATGATGCTCTCAAACGATCCATCTTTATCCTCCACCCCCTCTTCCTCCTGCTCAAACCGCTTGCAGATCTCTCCCATAATTTTGGCCTGCTGCTCATAGCGCTGGTAGTCCTCTGGACTCAGGCTCGGCTTGTTGGCTTCCAGCCACTCTGGGTACTGCGAGGTTGAGAGAAAGTTTAAACAACACTGACAGGGACAAAAAGGAAATGCTAACTGCTATTGACACGAAGGATTACCTTGCTAGTGATCTCTTTGAGGGATGGATAAAGTACATCCTTAGAGAGGAGATTTTGCATGATGGACTGCATGATGGGCAGAATGTTTCCATCTTCACTGCCTCCTTCGTTACTCTCTTCCAATCCAAGGCCTTCCAGAGCTTTTACAAGATCGTCTCCGGCCAGTCCTGTTGACTATAGGTAAACAAATACAACATGGTTGGAAACTGTATTAAATTATGACACTGAACAGTTTCAAAACAATTCTAACCCACTTTGACCCACCTGCAGGTTGTCTGCATTTTTGGCCAGGCCACGGAGGGTGTCTTTAAGACAAGAGGTGAATTCTTGTTGGGAGGCCGTGTCAACGCCTAAACAAAATACACAGGAAACATTTAGACGATGTACTGTAAATAGGAGACATATGAAAAACCTAAAAAACAATTCAAACTGAAGACCTTACCAACTTTGCCTGCAGCCTCGGACAGTTTGTGGAAGTGCTGCAGTAGCTCTGGCTCCTCCTGGGCCAGCTCACTCATGGCCTTCTCCCACTCATCCTTGGCTTGAGACGCCATCTCTCCCTCAAAGAGAGTCTCAAAGAGCTTGCAGTCCTCGAGGAGGGGGGGCTGCACAGGGAAACAGTCCACATTAATTCACAAGCAGTTACTCAATGACAAGTGCAATCCAATCAAGGGAATAGATATAGTCAGAGAAAAGCAAGTATTTGATGTTTTAGTTTTACACCGACCTTCTCTGCACCACTTTTAGCTGAGGCGGACGCAGCTGCAGGTTCAGGGGCCGGGGGGGCCGGTGTCTTGTCAAAGTCATCCAAAGCACCTGAAAGACAAAGAGACAACATTAGATCTATGACCATCACTAGAAATACAACCAAGTTATTTAGTCAATTTGTGTATGTAATAATAATGTATAATTAATGTAATAATACATGTGTATTTAGAATCATTGCACATGTGTGTGTATCAGTTATTGCACATGTGTATGTATAGTTATTGCACACGTGTGTGAATCAGTTATTGCACATGTGTGTATAGTTATTGCACATGGGTATGTACAGTTATTGCACATGTGTATTCACAGTTATTGCACATGTGAGTGTATAGTTATTGCACATGTGTATGTATAGTTATTGCACATGTGTGTCTATCAGTTATTGCTCATGTGTGTATCAGTTATTGCACATGTGTATGTATAGTTATTGCACATATGTGTGTATCAATTATAGCACACGTGTATGTGTAGTTATTGCATATGTGTGTAGAGTTGTTATTGCAAATGTGTGTATAGTGTTTTTCACATTTTTCAAAACAAAGTGCAAACAGGCAGTTAGACCGATGTGAGGGGGTCGTTGGTCACGAGTTGACTGCATATTGACACACACACACACACACACACACACACACACACACACACACACACACACAAACACACACACACACACACACACAAACAAAGCTCGTCAGCAAAAACAAGAGCCCAGAAACACTCGTTGTGTTTTATTGTTCCTGACAAACTGTGTCTGTCATCCTCTTCATTAAACTCAAGGGCAACGTCACCGTGTTGTAACCGGTGTCTCTGGATCTGGATCGACTCTAAGTTCACTAACATCATCTACACAAAGCAGTTAACACAACAACACCTGCAACGTGCACTAGTCTGTGATTATTGGCGATATGTTGATGAATAACTGGGACAGAAGCCAGAGGTCCCAGCGAGCACACGAGCTAACCTCCCAGGGAAAGAGGGAGACACGGGGGAACCAGAGCCACAGAGACCGTCACTAACCCGGGACAATCCGGACTAATGCCGGCTACACGTAGAGAGTGAATGTCGTGTCTTACTGTCCAGCAGCTCGTCCAGTTCGGTGTCGTGTCCAGCGGGGGACTCTCCTGCTCCGGACGCCATGATGTTCTCCAAACACCCACTGTTTCCGTAAAGTGAAGAAAAATGTCGCAGACACCTGTCCTGGAGGAAAGTGGACTAACCAACCGGCGAGCTCCTATTGGCTGTTGGTCCCAGATCCCCCTCCATTTACCAAGTATTGGCCAATCACAACCGTGTGTGTGAAATAAGGCGGGTTTAACGCTATGACAGACAGAGAAAGCGGCCAATGGAAGCGACGCCGACTACTTTTTCGTCAGACTTTCTAATTATTTGAGTAAAGAACCAAAATGGCGCCGGTGAGATTTTTCCATAGGGAACATGAACAGTGTGTTTCCTGAATAATAAACAGTTTGCGGGGAAAAACAAATGAAAAATAACTTGTTTATCAAAAGCAAATAAACAATAGGCAGATGTTCTGTTCCTCCGGATGTAGATCTTCTCTGTGACCTTTGAACACTTTGGAAACCAACTATTATCATATGAAAACACAACAGTTCAATTAAATCTGCACAAAACTATAATAATAATTATAAAAACAATAATAAGAGGAACAAGAATTTAATTCAATTCAAACCAAACAACAATACAAACACAATGTGAAAACATAGGCCTCACAGAACAACCCCATTAAAAAGTGAAAATAATAATAATAAAAAAACAAATTCTTCTGGCAATGTTGTCCATAAAGTTTCAGAGGAGATGAAATGTTCATAAAGCTTTTTTGTTGTTGATAAATTCTCTGCATACAGTCAGAGATCTCCTGAATTTCAATATATAAAAGAAATGACCATGAAGAAACTCACTGGTCACATCAATTTTATCAATGTCACAAAATATGACCACATCTTCCATGATGAGGACCAGGACTTTATGTGTGTCCAGAACTAACTAAAGCAGATTTGAGTCCAAATGTCACTTTGATGAGTAACTGTAGAATCTGTGAGAAAATGACTATTGCAGGAAAAACATAGGGTATAAAACAGTGAATACATGTATTACATCAGTGTAACATTTTATAGGGAACACAAATCTATTAAATTAAAAACGCAAAACCTTCACTTTTAAACTGGCTCCATCTAGTGGCGGTGGTAAAAATCACAAAAGGGCACTATATTTGATTCTGCTGCCGATGTTTGCCTATTTCTGATCTTATTTCAAATATCTTACTACTGATGTTATTTCTAATATCTTATTTCTGATATCTTATTTCTGATAGCTTGATACAACTTTAACAATTGACTTCAGCTGTTGCTGATATTTTTCTTTCAAATCTTCTTTCTTTAATGTTTAACCTTCATTTCTCTCTTTGGTCCTCTCTCCTATATTATATTTGCATATGCATAATAGGATAAAGTGTGTGACAATAAAATAAATCTGAAATTATAAAATTGAAATACTCAATATGATGACATGGTTAGAATAAATAAGAGCAAGGACATGTCCATATCAGTCGTCTATGTTTAGTCTGGTTTTGCTGTTTTCACATTCTTTTATCATCGTCATTCCTTCACAAAAATCCATCTGGTTTATCAACTGCATTTGTAAAGAATAAAAACCAGTGCGATGATGAAATATCATTGCTATAAATTGAAGTTTTTATATATTTGTTTTCTTCACAAACACACCGAGCCACTCTAACAGTGAATCCCTCCTATAGATAAGTATAATGAAATGAATCAGTTAGAACAAATTATAATATTCTTTTAAAAATGTGCAGGTTTCTATCTCGGGAACTTTTTTTTTTTGTTCGAGAAACGCGTCAACTTTCATCTCCCAGTAAATACATGGGGTTGTCCGGGTAACTGCTTCCGTTGCTAGGTGACTCACACAAATATGTTCGGCGCGAGGGGACGCACTCGACAAATATTTATCTTATATCCGGTCTGTATCGATAGTAACGGGGCGAGATTGAAATAATAGAAAATAATAATAACTACGACATTTTCTTAAAGTAGAAACTGTAACACATGATGGAAGGATGGAGGAATTTTCTTATCTTTTCTTTAACGGGCGGATGATGCTCTCTCTCTCTCTCTCTCTCTCTCTCTCTCTCTCTCTCTCTCTCTTTCTTTACTCAGGGACATTTATACGTTTATTGGTTTACTCAGTCACATTTGTCTCACGAATTTACAAAAACTCTTATTGATCTATGTTCTAAATCCATGTGAACTCCTCCATAAAGATAAATCTCCAATAACATCATTACAGATTAATTCAGGGAGGTTCAAACAAACACAAACACACACACACACACACGCACACACACACACACACACACACACACACACACACACACGTTCATCATGTTTCCTTTACTCCCAGTTTTTAAACATGAATAAAATAATCCAGAGATGAAATTACGAAGGAGGAGTTAACATCTGCAGCCCCTCGGTGTGTGAAGAGGAGGAAGAGGAGGAGGAGGAGGAGGAGAAGTCTGAGGAGAATTTAACGGTGCAGACATTCGATGCCTAATTTGGTTTGCTGGGCGGGGATCTGCTCCTCTGAGCTGCTTGTAAACTCAGTCAGGGAGACGAGGAGGCGCAATCTGCGACTTTCCAGCGCCTGGACACCCCGGAGAGCAACAGCAGCAACTCAAGGTAACACACTTTCACTGGAGAGACTCTTGACGTGTGGCGGTTTGATGGTAAAGTGTTGTTTTTTTGTGTGTCTTAACGAGTACATTGCAACAACATTCTTCAGCTACAACCTGTTGCATCTTGCTTTTACATGCACGGTTCATTTGAAATGTTTGAGCAGCTGGGGGGCGCTTGTTTTTTTCACATGGAGAAAAAAAGGGGGGGGGGGGGGCTTTTATTTTGACAATCCCAGGAAAGAAAAATATAACTCTTTAGTGAGTTTATAGCAACTTTATTGCACTTTCTAATATTTTCCACAGGCGTATTTCGGTGTCACACATTCAGCAACTGCGTGTTTTTTTTTTTTTTTACCAAGTTGATTTTCTCCTGTGTGTCTTTGATAAGAAAAAGTCTTGTTTGTTGATGCGCGTGTGTGTTTTTGTGTGTGTTTGTGTTTTGAAGGCTTCAGTGTGGTGTGTGTGGTGGGAGCAGGGTGCGGCAGGCGGCACACCCACCCTCACTGTCAATGAATGAAGCCACTACCACATAGAGGGAGTCTTACTATAACTCATTTGCCTTGTGTAAACGATGATACACTCATTAACACACAAAACCTCATTGTTCTGGAGGAGCTGTATCACGTTTCACTCTTGATGAGGAGATGATGAGTCAGTCTGTCGAGGGAAGAAGGAGACGAGCCTTAAGATACAATCTCTATGAGTCTCATCACAGATTTAGTGTCTCCTGTTTGTGTTAGTGGAGTTTTACTTTCTTCTCCTGGATGCAACAGATGGTTCTGTGGGAAAAAGGCTGAATATTTGGAATTTCTCAGTGTGAAAGGGCCACAAATGGATGCTAAGGTTGTATTCTGCCACAGCCTGCAAAAACACATAATGATAAGTGCACATAATGATCATGCTCCACACACACACACACACACACAGACACACACACACAGATGGATTGCCAACAGAGCCCGTCTTGTGCTTCGACCCATGGATCCCCTGTAAGTGGATTATGGGTGAAATTGAGTTAGAGATGTTGTTGTCATCATGACAACCAAACAAGCAGCGGTTGTTTCCCTTGTTTCCTGCACATGTTGGGCCTCATGAAGAGTGTGTGTGTGTGTGTGTGTGTGTGTGTGTGTGTGGGTTAGGGTGCAGAATACACTTCCCTGCTGTTTGAGTAACTGTGCACAGCACGCTGGTGTCACATCCTGTTGCAGCCCTGATGTGTGAACCTATATTCATCACCTCTTTCCATTTGGGGCAGTGCCTCCTATTAGTGTGATGCTGTCCTGTTTTCCATGCTGTGCTGTTAAAAGACAAGTCCCCCCCCCCCCCCCCCCCCCCCCACACCGAGCTCTTGTTTCTTTTCTGTCTCACTTTTTTCTCTCCTCTGCCATTTTCCTCGCCCATTTCTTTCCTGAGTTGATTCCACGAGCAGCAAAGTAATGGCGGCAGGAGAGGCGGGATTGATTTTTCCATTACGACCCTCCGTTTACGTTTATTTTGAGTGGTTGACATGAGGCGTAATTGGTACCCTGACTTTAGAGCTGGAGTGGGAGTATCGAGCTGGGAGGGGGGAGGAGGAGGAGGAGGAGGAGGACAACTGATGGAAAAGAGAGGGAGTAGTCACCAAAACAGACGGCGAGGAGGGAAGGAAGCGAGGGAAAAGAGAGGAGAGGACTTGGCAAATGTGACAAAGTTGCCAGTTTTTTAGCAGCAGCCAGACTGCAGCACATCTGGAACACATCAGCACGTTGGAAAATGTTACAAGGGATAAGGGAGGGAGGGAGGGGGGGGGGGGGGGGTGCAGAGAAAGAAGTGGTGAGAGAAAGGGGCCCAGTGGTGACTCACACTCCTGCAATTCCACTCCATCACTTTGTTTAAACTTTGTGTCCTTCTGCGGTCGAGGCACAGGGCTTCCCCCGTGTCCCTCCCTCTTCTCCCCCCCCCTCTCCCCCGCTCGCCCTCCCCCCTGCCGCCGTGTGAGTCATCCTGGAGGATTCCAAGGTTTTTCCTTTTCTCCACTTCAGCCTCTTTTTTACCTTCTTCCTTACATACGTATACCTCTCTGCTGTTCAGCTACTCCACCAGCCTCCCCAGCCTCGGCCGTGTTTAATGGGACTAATGTAAACAGGCCTTTCCTCCTTGTTTATAACTGTCTCTCGGTGTAAACTGGGAACGCTGGGGGCTTGTGGAGCCAAGTGGGCGCTGGGTGTCAGGGAGGGGAGTCAGAGTGTCTCTGCACTGTAAGAAAGGTCAACTCGTCCTGATGCTGACTTTTAGAACTGAACAGATCACCACCACTCTTAAAGGAAGGATGTGACGGGTCAGGAAAGAACCCATTTAATTTAGGTGTTGGCCCGGTGAAGGGGGCAGATCCGGTTTTGTTTGATGGAACGTTTTTTCAAATGCATGTGGCCCATCCCTGGCTAATTTACATGTTTCATACTTTGCACATCTTAATATCTCACAAAACAGACCATCAGGCTTAGAAAAAAAAAATTCTGCATGAGTGTATAATTGAATTTCCACAGTAAAATGCCTGATTTCAACAGTTCTCTTTTCATCGTATCATCGTAAGGTCAATGATAAATCAGTCTCAGTCCGAGGGACTCAAGGATCAATACCCTCTTTGTAAACAGATGCACCAACATTCACTACAAACCCATCGTTAATGACCGTATCATCGTTCGATCACAGTCGCAGTGCAGCTGCAGAGCAGGTCGTGGTTTGAGTAATGTCTCTGAACTGGAAATACCCTTCGCTGCCCTGCATGGGTCGAGCAGGATGCATGTTTAGTGACATTCTTTTTTTAGAAAGCATATGAATCAAGACGGACCCAGAAGGATCAGATTGCAATATCAATTGTCTCCATTATCTCTGACTAACCTTAGACAGAAGCAGTGTGAGAATCAATCACTGGAATTTTGAAAAAGTAAAATCTACCGGCATTAAAAAAAAACACCATCGCCCAGTTCAATAGACTCTTAAGACGTGTCATCAGGATTTCAGATGGTTTTGCGGTGAGGATGATTCTCCTGGAGCGGAACGAGAGAGGAGGGTCATTTTTAGAGCGTGATGACAGACACATTGTGAGTCGGTGGAGGCTGCGGCGCCACACCCCGTCACCGAGGGCTTGAGCAAGGAGGAATGTCCGAGCGAAGCCATCACCACTGCGCAGGAATGCTGCTGAGGAAAGCAGCCTGGCCTTTGATGGGAGGCAGAAAGTGCCACAGAGAAAGAGCCGGAGTGTTTCCCCCCCCGATGGTTTGACCAAATGTAAATGTGCTGTGACGAGTGTGAACACAGTGGAGTCATTATTTGCGGTTTGAGATTGTGTTTTTGTGGTTTCGGTTGTTTCAGCCATTCATAGCAACACAATCAAAGCACTGTTTGTCCTAACATGGTGTGTAGGAGTACACAGCATGTTGGAGGAGGATTTGCAAACTGTTGCCCTCACGTGGTTGTTTTGTTATCACTCAGATAAAGTTCAGAAAAAAAATTGCATACTCCCGAAAATACTGTTTGCTAATTCTTCTTGTTTTCTTTCCTCCTTGCAGTTCTTCATCTGAGCGGCTGATCGTGCAAATCTCAACAAGTGACTCCAAGAAGGAAACATTTGTAGCTTCTGACATCACCAGCTCCATCTCCCATCATGGCGATAGTCCTCCACTCCAGCCCTCTGCTGTGGACTCGGTTGGCCGCGCTGATCTTCTCCTGCGTGGCCTTCTCTGTGGCCGTGCACGGAGGCAGACTCCACCACGGCACCGGGGACTGGTGCATCTTCTGCTGGGCCTTCAGCTTCGCCGGCACTCTGCTCGTCCTCCTGGTGGAGCTGTTCGGCCTCCAGGCCAGGGCCCCCGTCTCCTGGAAGAACTTCCCCATCACGTTCGCCTGCTACTCCGCCCTGCTCTGCCTGTCCGCCTCCATCATCTTCCCCCTCTACTTCCTCAAGGGCTCCATGGGCCAAAGTGATGTCCGTGACTTCCGCATCGTGTCGACCGTCTTCTCCTGCCTGGCCACCATCGCCTACATTAGCGAAGTGAGCATCAGCAAGGCGCGTCCGGGCGAGGTGGCCGGCTACATGGCCACGGCCCCCGGCCTGCTGAAAGTCTGCGAGACCTTCGTGGCCTGCATCATCTTCGTCTTCATCAGCGACCCCGTGTTGTACGACCGCCACGACGCACTCAAGTACTGCATGTCCGTCTACTGCATCTGCTTCATCCTGTCGGTGATCATCATCCTGCTCTGCATAGGCGAGTGCACCGGGCGCCTCCCCTTCCCCTTCGCCCGCTTCCTGTCCAGCTACGCCCTGCTGGCCGTGGTCCTCTATCTGTCGGCGACCATCATCTGGCCCATCTTTAACTTTGACCCCAAGAACGGCGGAACCAAAAAGAGGCCGTACGACTGCTCCAGCGGTATGGGTGTGTGTGTGTGGGATAAGCTCATGGCGGTGGCCGTGCTCAGTGGCGTCAACTTCGTCCTCTACCTGGTCGACCTGATCTACTCCTCCCGCCTGGTGTTCATCACTGCTTGAGGGAGGAGAAGGGAAGTTGGGCCAGCAGCACACTCCAGATCAAATAGAATTTGGCTTTTAAATTTTTTTTTTTATAAAAAGGCTGTCAACCAGTTGTCAAATACACTTTTGTGAGCAAATGTGTGTTTGTTTAATGGTTTGCGCACCAATAAGTGGAGTCATGATGGGAACCAACAGTAGAGTTGCGCCACAGCTGGTTGAGATTGACTCTGTTTGACATTTGCTCTAAAAATAAAAGGAAGTGATATTTTTATTACCTTGGTAGAACAAAATAGTTTGAGAAGAAGAAGTGTGACTCAGGGTGAATCAGATCTCAAATCTCTTTTCTCAAATCTGCCAAATTTGATTCTGTGTGAAGTGTGCTGCCAGCCCTAAAGAGAGAGAGCAGGTGAAGAGGGGAAGAGGTTGAAGTCATGGCTATGTTTAAACGTATAAAACAATAATCTCTGGGGGTTTTTTTTATATGTGGGAACTTTTAAAGGTCAATCATCGATTCCAGGGACCTGAATAGACTGAATGTGATTTCTGGAACATGCTGACATCACCAAAGATATTAAAACAGCTTCTTATCCATTATAATGGCCGATTGGTGCCTGTTATAAAACTCAAGTCATGAAAGCTGTTCCCAGAATCTCAAGAGCAAGGATACAAGCTAACAACCAAAATACTATGTGCATGTAAACATAGTCTGTGACGACAAAATGATGGAAAAACAGAGTAAATGGTGGTTTATTATTGTGTTATTATTATTATTTTAATTTTTTGCATAATGTTTATGTCATGGCGCTGGCTTTAGACTGTTTTAAATTGGATTTGAGTTATGAAATAACTGCCGAGCGTTTTCTTCTCTTTTAAAATTGCTAATTGACGTGAAGTTAGAGAAAAAATAAATGAGCAGCTGTACGGAGCCTTGAGCTAAAATATTTAAATACCATACAATTTGAAATCTAAGATGTAAAATACATTAAAAAAAATGTTGTCTTATTTTTTTTTTTATTAAATATATTGATCCCCTTTTTCTTTTTACACAGCTCCGATGCTTTATGACTTGAAGTAGTGCAAACCAACAGTTTACATGATGTTAAGATGAATGCTAGGCTAGCTGTTCACTCCTGTGAGGAGATGTGTGTTTCTGTATATGCAAGCTACAATCTTATGGCCAGAATATTTAGCCTATGTGGGAACAACATGTGCAGAATTGTGGATTTAAATAAAACCAACCATATATGCTTAATTAAAAGTGCACTTATATCCATATTGTCAGTGTGTTTTAAAGTCCTGGTGCGTCTGAAACACCACCCACACCATCGCACCATTCAATTCAAATGGTCGATTGGGCCTTTGAGTTTAAAACTGCTGTAAAAGAAAATACTGAGGGGATGAAAACACATGTCCTCTCGTTCTCTCTCTCTCTCTCTCTCTCTCTCTCTCTCTCTCTCTCTCTCTCTCTCTCGCTCTCTCTCTCTCTCTCTAGATGTTGTGTCATAACTTTTTTATGTTTTTCACTGTTCATGTTTCAAGTGTGCTTGCCACATCAGTGTTGTAGAAAATGATAACCCAGGGTTCCAATAAAGCCACATGGTAAACAGATGTGTGCGGTCGTGTTTTTCATTACACGCTTTGGTTTGATTAAAGGTGTCACATGAGCCACTTTACTGAAATGAATTTTCTTGGTTTCTAACCACAGTCGGGGGCGTGTAACTCCAAGCGTGTTATTAACTGTTGGTGAGTTTGTTTACTGCTTTGGCACAAACTGAAAATACCTCAAACACGTCTTAACCTCCTGGTGAGAGTGGATCTTCTGGAGCTCATGTCTCAAAACGGCTTCTGACAGTGACATCGATCACCTGCTACACATTAGCATGAACGCATTGTGTTTAACAAAATGTTTAGGTACTTGAGCACCTAAAATTAATTAACCAATTAAAAAAAAAACACATCTTTAGCTGCAGCTGCTACTAATGCTAATGCTGCTAATCAAAACTCCGCCCCAGAGCCTGCTTATTAGTTCATTACTCTCATCCGATTGGCCAATGACCCGGCACTGTATTTTAAATATTTATACTGGAGTAAATAATTGCTGGTTGTGTAGAAACCTTGTTAGTGTTGCAGATGCCACTGAGGAGCACCACCGTTAGAAAGTAAAGTTTTACATCTCCAGGCAAACAAAACCAAAACAGAACAAACCGAGACGTGGGCGTCCGGAACACACACTAACACGCACTAATGAACAAATGAACACAACGCTTAGGAAACTGAAAACAGTGATTTCGAAAACTGTCTTTGCTTCGTCATATATGCAAAAATATTAACGTTTGAATGACTTCCCATTAACACAAGAGCAAACTGATTTGTTTGAAGTTAAAGTAAACTGACTATAAACCAGCATCTGCCCAATGAACTCTATTTATCCTCCACAGTTTACATTATCTCTCACTGCATTTATCTCTTTCCACACATTCCTCGTCGGTGCATCTCAGGGCTTCGGGTCCTGTTCAGATCAGAGTCCTGGGGGAGGAGGGGGGGGGGGTTGAACTCATGATGGAGGGACGGAGTGGGACAGTCAACATTTCTGTCACCAATCGTCTATGACCAGGGAAAGAGAAAAGCAACAACGCCCACGTCTGACACAATGACCTGTACTGTTGCTATACTATACTCTCCACCATATTGTACTGTACTGTACTGTACTATATTCTCTCTCTACTAAGTACAGCACTAGTTTTTATCATGGATTAACCTTCTAATAACTTTTTCCCATAACTTTTTGCTGTCTGCCCTTTTAACATTAAATTCCATCCTCCTCTGGCCCTGGGTTAGTCCTCAGTCTTTTTCTCCCACAAGCTTTGCTCCTGGTATTTACTGTTATCCACAGCCGGGAGTGGTCTTCCTACTCTCCTCCAGTATCTAATCTTAGCCTTCCCACTGTCACCAGCAGAACTAACAAAGAGTTTATCAGCAGAACAATAGCTTGACACGATCTGTCATGAAAGCAGCCAGAGAAACGACCTCTGTCTCACACACGGCATCTTGTTTCCATTCCTAAAAGCGGATGTGTTGTTCTCAACGCAGCCAAGAGAACATGTGGAACAACACGCGCTTCAATGACAACACAAAAACACACAGCAAGTTACAATCGACGCACAGATGTGCCGAGCGCTTGGAGGGAGCAGGCGTTCCTCCGGTGCTGTGGCAGCAGCAGCTTGTAGCTCTCTGCCTGGCCTCTGCCCGATTTCAACCCTCGTCTGGTTCCAAGCCGCGAGTCCCGATGGCAAACAGCTGTGGAGGCTGTTTGTGAGCAGCATGTGAAGAGTCGCTGAGATTCTCATTTCATCTCAACACATCGACACCTGTCCTTGTGACCCTTCGCCGACCCTTCGCTGACCCTTGACCGTGGCATGACGTCTAAACTGCCCCTGTTAGAACTGTACTCAGTGAAGGGAAGAAGTTGAATAAAGAGAAAAACAGGCTGACAGATGTTCATGTTGGCGGACAGATGCAGAACAGGTAGACCCGACTCTGAAGACCTGGGAGAACACGAGGTAACACAGGGAAACTTGTTTTTACAATGTTCACCTGAAGAGTCCACATGAACAACCCGTCTCTTGGGGGGGGGGGGGGACCTGACTTTTAGGAACATTCACGAGTTGTGACACATTTACAGAAAAGCTGGAGGAAGTTGATCTTTTCTTGGGCGGTCTGTTAATCTGTTGAAACATTAATCAAATAGAGATTTGTTCATAATTTGAGAGGAACAAATTCACAACGGTCATTTCCCTCCCTGTCATTATGTTGCATCACATCACTGTGACAGCCCCCCCCCACACTGTAACGTTAATATTAGCGTCTGTGTTGCTGTTGCCTGGCTGCAGTGTTGTCGTGACTTAACAACATGAACAACAAAGCGCCCCACGCACACAACTGCCCTGGTCGATTGAGGCAGCGCAAAGCGACACACAACAGGTGGCGCTGCTGAGACATGCTGCAGTAATGTAACATGTTAAGGACCGAGCAGGTGAACACAAAGGCGGGAAACTCACTAAAGACAAATGCATCCTTTCATCTAAGCGACAACTAAAAAATATACAATACTTACTTGTACTCGAAGTATCAGGCTTCATCAGTACAGATGTTTAAATAAACACAAGGGGCATTAAAACCTGACCAATTCTACACAGAGGTCAGTTTATTGATAATGGGGAAGTAACATGTTGTGGTTTCACTGGGGGGTCAAGCACTGGACGACTTCCTGGCCTGGTGCAGTGACGCCCAGAGATCTTGTGATAACGTGACAACAAGACAAAACTCCTGGTCTCTCATGTGACCACTGATAACATGAGAACCTGTGTTTGTCTTGACACTTTCTAGAGATTAAAACAAACAACATCAGGAGAGCCAGGCTGGTTGTGCTTGTTCCTGAGGGGCCATCACTTAGCATGATCTGTGCAGCTGTATGTTCTCTGTCACGCTAACAGCAGGGAACAGCCTGGCTGCAGGCTTCCACATGCCTCAGTGATCCTATAGTTAGCAAGTCTTCAGGGACTCTGGTTTTCCACTGACTGGGTTTGGGTGTTTAACTTCATCTAATGCAGGCAGCTGTTGTGGGACCCTGCATGTTTCTGTCAGACGGACCCACTCCGATGTTTGAGTTTATACCGCCCCCTGGTGAAAGTCGGAGGGATTTCATGTTAGTGGACGGAGATGAACCATGTGATCCTAAACGATCTGCACAAGAAACGATGATGTGAGAAACCACTGGTTCGTCTTCTGCAGGATAGACGTTGAATCTATGTATGAAAAAAATATTTGAAACAGAATTTGTTGGCGCAGTAAACGTCCACATTGAATTTTTAGCAGGTCATATCCCAGTTTCAAGTCAGTGTGACCTCGCTTCTCTGTTCGCAGGCTGGGAAACTGATTGTAAAACCAAAATAAAGTCACGTGCTTCTCAGAATTAGTCCAAGAGAGTCAATCTAAGATTCAATCAAAGTATTGATATATGAGAGAAAAGCATGATTATAATCATCACTACATTAAAAGGTCGTGTGGACAGGAATGTGCTTCTAACCAGGTTTATTTTGAGATGAGGAGAAATGTCAAACCTGATCTTTCATCTTCCATCAGCTGTTCCTGAAACCTTGTAGGGAAAGTAAATGTTCCTGTGTCCACCTTCATTGGGTGTCCACATACATTTGGCCATATACTGTATGTGTGCCCTAGATTCAAACAGAGTGAAGCAGTTACATCTCTTTTTCCCTGTTGATGTATTTCGGTCAGTTTGTTGAAGAGCTTTCCATCCCTTTACTTTTTCCACAGAGGGCTGTGGGTCAGGCAGGAGCGCTTCAAGGGACATTAGGGGCTCCTGGGCAAAAGGGAACTGCAACGGCGTCGGCCCTTAACACCAAAAACTCTCTCTATCTTCATCTGAGTTTTGTTTCAATTTTATTTCCGTCGTGTCTCAGGAATGTGTTCTCCTGTGGACTCTGCACACTGATGTATGAATGTGTGTCTGGGTGTGTGTGTGTGTGTGTGTGTGTGTGTGTGTGTGTCAACGGTTGAATGTGACTTGTGGTGTAAAGCCCCTTGAGTGGTCTGTGAAAGTTTTTTTTCTATAAATCCAGACGGTTTACCACATTCACCTCTCGAGCACTCCTCCTGTTTTCCTTGAACTTTCCTGATCTGCAGCCAGAGAGCTAAAGGGAGAAGCTGGAACTGGAAAAGTCGATGTCACGGAGGAGTTATGGCTCCAGATTCTTCAAAGAACGTTCAGGGCTCTTCACCAACTACACCAGTCCCTCACCTTTAAGGCCTTTTCGGTCTCCAGCTCGCAACATTCCCATTTAAGGTCAGTGTTGAACCATATAGACCCATAAAGCTGTCAGGAGAACATACAATGCTACTTTAGCCTCTCTTTGTGAAGTTGCTTCATTTTCATTGCCTTCTCTGTCTTTGGAATAATGAGAGACTCGTCTATGTTTGTTGGAAGCTGCACTGGTTTTTTAAGTGAGGGAAGTACAAACAGAAGAAAATCAGACCAGTTCGGTTTTATAGCTGAAAGACAGATTACCTCAAGCAGCTGCTGGTTCAGGACAGTGATGGCGTCCTGGTCCTGAGTCCCTGCAGGGGGCAGTGTTCCTCAAAACAAAGCTGCTCTGCTTCAAGAGGATCTAACAAACTATCGCTCATGCAAACCTGTCAAACACCCTCAACATTCCCAGAGTCCAATTTTACCTTTTGTCTGGACACTTTAACTTTGAAGGAGCCACCTGTACAACATCGCTGAGATCGTTTCTTGACCATTTTTAGATCTTTCGGGACATTTAACCACTCGGAAATTCAGAAATCATTGGAAATATCTGGTGAGACAGGATCCCAAATCCAGAAGTGTGGGCTTAATGCAGGATGGATCACATTTCTGCTTGTGCAATCATAAAATTTAGACACTGCATGGCTTTAAATAAGGGAAAACATATTTGTATAATTATTCACGATTGTCCAAACCGCTGCATCTCATATTCAACCATTTAGTTTTCCATGGGATTCAAACCTTTTCCCACTCCAGCCTTCTTTCCTCCTCTCCTCCACATTTATTCCATATACGTGTGATTTATTAATTTTTCCAGAAGAAAAACACACAATCCAAGAAGTTTCTTGTATAATTTATATTGAAAACATGTTAAAAACATTAGTTTCCCTTTATAAAACCGTAACAGTTGCTGCACTTGTGGTCATAATTACAACAGTGTCCTGGTTATCGAAGTCCCCCCCCCCCCCCCGTCCTCAGTATCCTGTGTTCCTGGAGCGACGCAGCTTCAAATCGAGGCTGAGTATCAAAGTGAGGGTGATCAGCTGCTCTGAGATCAGTTCGGCTGGTTGTCCATGTGTGAGGTCGACTGGTACGACTGGATGTCCTCTCCGATGAACTCTGATACTGTGGAGGGAGACGAGAGGAAATCAGTCCATCCATCCATCCATCCATCCATCCATCCATCAAACCAGCCATCTCATATTATTATCCTGTAATTTCATTTCTCAGCAGCAGCGTCTCAATATCTCTCCCCATCCCCTTTATCACTTTGCTTCTACATTCTTTAAAATAAACTTTTCAAATCGGCAAAAATAAACTTAAATGTCAGTGAGAGATTTTTTAACAGTTGGGTTCTTATACAATAATTATTATATCTAGGGAAAAAGTCAAAGATACAGTAAAATATG
The DNA here is from genome assembly GCF_947347685.1 of Pleuronectes platessa. Classification (NCBI taxonomy): domain Eukaryota; kingdom Metazoa; phylum Chordata; class Actinopteri; order Pleuronectiformes; family Pleuronectidae; genus Pleuronectes; species Pleuronectes platessa. The sequence continues at coordinate 3,731,998 of NC_070638.1, forward strand.
ACAAGGGAAAAGTTCAATGATGCTATTTTGGCCTGAAAATAGACTTTTCTTATAATTACTTTACAGATGAGATGTTTTGCATTGTCGGCTAAAATCTAATATCACAATTCTTCATCACCTACCAGGACAAAATGCTCGGGAGCATTTGAAAGAGGAAGCAGGGATGAAGCTTTTAGAACTTGGCTCAAAACTTCAAGAAGATATCAGCTGATATACTGGTGGCTTAGAAATGAAACTAAACATTTAGCATTTTGACTTTCCTTCTAATTGAACCTATTCATACTCTTCAACATAAAGAACCAGGAATGTAACTCACCCTCTTCGAAGGTAATGTGGTGCATCGACACCGAGCTGCTAAACTCCAGGGGGCAGTCTTGCATCTTGGTGTCCCTCTCTCCCCCATGTCCCATCCCCATCACCCTTACCTGGGGGTCCCAGGCGTCATAATGGGAGTAGGGCGCTGGGAACATGTCCTGATAGGGACTGGGGTTGGGGGGAGGGGAGGGACACACCTCCTGAGAATAAGCAGAGTACTGGGGGTAAGGGGAGGTGGACATGGGAGGCAGAGGGGAGGTAGAGATAGGACTGCTGGCTGGGAACGGGCTGAGAGAGGAGGAGTGGGAGGGAGAGGGTGAGGAGGACAGGTAGGGTGAGTCCAGCCACGGAGAGGGAGAAGGGGAGGGAGGCTGCGGGCCGCGGGGGTACAGAGGAGGAAGGAGCTCGGTGAAGCCCAGCTCCAGGTTCTCGAAGCTGGGGTGGCGCTCGGAGAGGGCGGCTCTGGACCCGCCGGGCTCCTCCCCCCCAGCGTCGGGCGTGGAGCAGTACTCCTCGTGGTAGCTCATGGTGGGGCAGGGAGGAGAGTAGGTGGAGGGGTAGGGGGGCAGGTTGAAGCCCAGGCCTCGGTCCTCAGCCCCGGGGTCGCCCCTCACGTGGAAGCCCCTGTCCATCCGGAGCTGACCCTCGGGACACCCCGTCCCCCTGTCCAGAGGCAGCGCAGACGGCCGGGACAGCAGAGGGTCCTCCTCTTTGAACATGACTTCAGGGAAAGACAAGAAAAACCAATCACTGCACATTCATAATATTACTGATGAATATGAATACACCTTCCTGCTAATAAAGAATGAAAGTAGTATGTTAATATTGTTTGTATTTGTGTTTTCTCCCCAAAAATTTGGTTTTAGGTATTTAGTTATCAGAGAAGAACAGATTTTTAAACCAAATTAACTGAATAAAAATGGGTAAATATTACACCTACAATATTCAGGTTCAATACTAAACTCTGAACTTGGAAAATACAGTCATCAGAAATACACTTAAATGTATAGACAATGTTTCTACTGGGAACGCTGGACACTCACTGGGGAGATACTTGAAGCAGTGAGTGCTGCTTCTTTTCCTCTTCCCGTTGGACACGTACAGACTGAGGGACACGGGCCGGCTGACGGACAGGTCGCTGTAGGCGGGAACTCTCACGCACAGCAAACCCTACGAGGTAAGAAGGGACAAGGACATGTGACCTTGAGTTGAACTGCAGCTCGATCGGAGAGGAAAAGTGGTGAAAGTTGTGAATTACCTCGTTGCTGTTGTCACGGTCGACATGAGCCTCCTCCTCCCACTGTAACTTACCATCTAGTAGATAAGAAGGAAGAATTAAGGTCAAGTGGAATGTAGATGATGCGCACACACGCACACACACACACACACACACACACACACACGCACACACACACGATTGGAATCTCGAGGGTGTAAAAGGCTGAATTGTGGATGGAGGGAAATAAACTGGAGGCTGGTTTTTAAAAGAGGCCTCTGATTCTACCTGTAAATGTTATCATGTAAGAGTTTTTTCTCCAACTAGACAACAGACATTTCCCAGTCCGCCCTGTGGAAGTTTACCTGTCCCTCTCTCCATGAAAAGAACCCTGGAGATCGGCAGGAAGTTGGTGCCACTCAGCAGAAGTTCCTCTCCGCCCTCCACGGAGCAGGAAGTGATACTGACGGACTCGATGACCGGCAGCTCCTGGGCCGAGCGCTGGGCTGAGGGGGGGAGAACCAGCAAATCAGAACCAGTGGGAATACTCACAATCTAAAGCTAAAGTGTGGAGAGATAATTAGTCAACGAAATGATTAGTTGATCAACAGAAAACACACATTTCTGTGCACAGGCCTAAAGAGAATGCACCCAAAAGAAAAGGTACATTCATATCCCTGGAGTCCTTTGAAATTCATTATATATAACAATGACATGCAGGGACGTGAGGAGCCTAAGATGCTTCTACAGATGCAATCAGGAGACTTAGATCTTTCTAACAATATATTATCTCTCAGTGTTGTGTGAAGCTTTGATCCAAAAAACGACATGTGACCAGCAACTCACAGCATTCGATGGGCAGCGAGGCCGCCTGCAGAGCCAGGACCCGTCCAGGCTGGGCTGCAGGGGGCGCTAGATGGAGGTGGGTGCGAAACACCAAACGCACACGCGTGTTCTTCCTGCCGACGTCCGTTTCCCCTTTTCTCAGCTCGATGTCCGAGTTCCTCAGCTTCAGGATCCCTGCACAGTCGATGCTACAACACAAAGGATTTTATTCAAACCAAACAAACAGAACTTAATCACATTTATTTGTGTGAAATGATAACACCTTGTCTACATAGTTAATTCTGTCAAATATATAGTGGCACATATCGGCAAACAATTACGCCAATACTTGATAGACTCATATCAAAGACATGTAATTTCATGTCGCATCTTGTGAAATCCTAATATTATGGTTTTAAAATGTCAAATAAATGAAGTAAAAGTAAGTTTCCTTTCAAGAATTTAATGGTGTTACAGTATAAAGTATATTGTAGCATATAATAGAAATAAATAAACTACAAGTACCTCAATATTGTATTTGGCTTAGCATTTGTTGTGTAGTGTCATTATTTAAGGAGCCTCCTCCTCAAATATATCAGGTAGACATCACAAGAGCCTTGAAATCTAGAGACTAAAGCTGAATAACATGTACAATTGTGTCTCTACTCACAGTGCGGTCATGTTGTTCTCGGGGTTCAGGGGGATGTCCAGCAGTTTGGTCCCGGCCTGGACGCTCTCATGACTGGCAGTGCCCACCATCTTCCCCGTGACCCTGCACAGAGACACAGCTCAGACTCAAACAGGCCTCCAGCGGCAGTTTGTTTTTAAATGCACGAGTTCCGGGGATCTGCTGGTGATTGACTCAGTACCTGTGGATCTGATAGAAAGGATGCGGCCTGATGGATCTGTCGTCCGCTGTTCCGACGAAGACCTGAAGAGAGAGCGGTTTCCTCTCAGTGTATCCACACAGCTGAGGAGAGAGACGCAGAGCGAGAGGTGACATCGAGCTGAGACGAGGTCGGCAGCAGAGAAACACAACCTGTGACTTTCCTCCATTATTATGAGAAATAAAGATGGAGGACGTGACAGCTCCTAAAAGTGAAGCCAGAGCATTTTGACTAAAATGTAAAAGAACACGTTTAAATCAACGATTATAGTTTCTGTCATTTTTCTCATCACTGATGTTCTTACAAGTGTTCAATTATTCAAGATGTTTGGTTGTTATTATTTATTTGATGCTTTAAAAACAGGGTCAAAGGTCACGATTGACAGCTGAGATTCACTCATGATTGGTTTGTTGGGACAAATCTCTGTCGACACTTTGATCACATCCCTCAGGAGCTCGTTGATTTGTGCCTCACCTTGACCACAGGATGTCCCGTGGGCGTGGCCTTGACGGCTCCTCGGCTGCCCTCCGTCTCGTAGTGGGCTCTGTGGTGAGGACGCGGCTGCACCTCGATACGCAGCTCGTACTGGTCAAACTGGGACGGCAGCGGCCAGTCGAGCGGCGGCAGCGCGTTAGACCTGAGAATTCCAGAGACTGTGACCTTAGAGTTTATTTATACTGTTAAATTTGTACTTTAATGTTGTGTGAATAAGTGTGTGTGTGTGTGTGTGTGTGTGTGTCCTGACCTGAACAGGGGGCTGTGGGTGCTGGCTCGGGTCCTGCCCCAGGCCAGAGCAGGGGGCACAGAGAGGTAGTCCATGCCCAGAGGAGGGGGCTCTCTCCTGGGCTGCTGGCTCTCGGGCAGTGGGCAGTGGGAGCCGTGGCCTGGAGCCTGCTCCTGATCCGCCTCCCTGGGAGACAACTGGAGGACAAGAGGCCACGTTCACCACTGCATCGAAATCAAAAGTTCATAACATGTTTCATATTGGATCACAGAACCAAACCAGCATCTTCACCTGTTCCAGCGACGTCTTCCTGGTTTTCTGTGGGATGCTGAGCTCGCAGCTGCTGGGCGGAGCTTGCGAATTGAGGTGGGAGTCTCCGCCCTCCAGGTTGAACCCCTGCAGCTCCTCTGAGTAACTGCCCCTCCGCGAGGTGCAGGGGGAGGCCAGAGGGGAGTTTCGGCGCTTCTTGCCCCCGGGGGACGTCGGCCTCGATGACGGCGAGAGCCCAAAATTGACGGCGGCCTCGTTGAGCTCCTCCTCCTCCACCAGCAGGGAGTCGCAGCTGGAGGCGGGGCTGAGCCAGCCGCGGGAGGAGGGGCTGGAGGCAGGGCTGGGGCTGAGGGAGCCGGGGCATCTGTCACGGTAGCTGAAGGGGTCCAGCAGGGGGAGGTAGAGGCGCTCTCGGTCCCACCCACCTCCTCCTCCGCCCATGTCCCAGTAGCTGGAGATGGTCGGTGCTGGGTCGTCTTCTGGGGAGATGGTGGTTATCTGGATGCTGGGACACTCGACCACACGAGACTCTGACACCTGAACCGAGCACGAGAGGGATGCTTTACTCTCTTAGCTGCTTCTCTCACATAATTCATAAATCATCAAGTAACCACTTCCAACAAGGAGGTTTTGTTGGTTTGTACGAGTCACGTTTCTGAAACTCAGTTTATCCTCAAAAAAGTAGATTTAACTTCGTTCTAAATCAAGAAATCTCGAGTTGTGAGTGATGCATCGGTGCAGAGCAGCTATGATCAGTTATGAGTGATGTTAGAGATAAAGTTTTAACAGGATGGAGAACGTGCAGCAGGAGCTCTACTCACCTCATTGTTTGCAGTTAATGATGCAAAATGTGCAAAATATGCAGAATGGTTCATAAACTCTCTTTTTTTTTCCCGCTCAAACTGTCTGAGTGTAATAAACCAACAGGGGATCGTGACCAGGGGGTCTCACCTGCACTGAGCGAGCTGGCAGGCTCTCGTAGGTCCCGCTGAAGTCTCGGACCGCGGCCCGGCGTGGAGGCGGCGAGTGCATCCCGGCCCGCTGACTGGCCGAGGGCGGCGAGCTGGGGATGCTGATGGAGTGCGCGGCGTGAGTGGCAGCCAAGTGGTTGTCTGTGACTGAGAGAATAAACAATACGCAGATTGAATTTGAGGAAACGTGACGCAGACATGAAAATACGATTTACGCAATTTGGACGAAAACCAGCCGAAAGAATTCTTGTAATCAATTGCTGCTTATGTTCATTTCCCTAATATTCACCTTTACTTCCACGTGGGAACAATTTATTTTCTGGCTGCACACACACACAAATCTTTTTTCTCATTGTTCAAACACACTTTTGTTTTATATCACGAGGGATTCAGGGGTCATGTGACCTCACACTGATCTTTTTCCAGAACCGCACGATGACGGTCTTTAACTCTACTGCTCTTTTATATCTGGCACTGACACAGGCTCATTAGACGTCCATCAAAAATACTGTAAACACAATTTGCGGTAAGTAAAGACTCATTTTTCGATCATCAACGTTTTCATTTTCCTTGATTCACTGCAGTGTAATTGTTTCCATGTGGAGGAGACATGCAACTGGAGCTTTTTTTTCACAGGAAGTGAACGGCTTGCGTCTTTCAGTCAAGCAATGATGTGTTAATATAAAAGTATTTGAATAGTTTTGACTTCTTGGGGTGAATCTGCGTATTTGCTTTCTTGTTAGACGTCAGATTATCGCTCACATGCTGTAAATATGAAGCTGGATCCTGGAACCGAGGGGGAAACCCTGAGCCTGGTTCTCTCCAGAGGGGAGTCGGCCTATTACAGCCCCTTCTCATTAGATTTATCTACAATCGCCTAAAACAAAGGTCATAGTTTGAATGAAGAGGGACCAGTGTGAGGAATATACTGGGATCTATCGTCAAAAGTGAAATATAAGATGTTTTCATTCATCTATAATCACAGAAACTAAGATGCATTGTCCCTTTATATCTATAGATGCACATCCTCCTTAACAGAGTCCTCCATGCTGCACCACCATGTTTCTACAGAAGCCCAGAGGGGACAAAACTACACCTGATGGTCCAGAGAGGAGCTTTCACATTTTCACAGCATATGATTCTCCCACAGTTTGGTATAAGGTTGATGTTCCTTTATTCGGTTTATTCGGTTTATTTTACCTCTAAATTGAGACAATTAGGTGTTATTTTAAGATAATAAAAAATACGATAATTTAAATGTATACAAATAAAGTGTGTGTCTAAACGAAAGTCACCCAACTTGTAGATGAGCAACACCTACAGGTTCTAAACATCAAATTTGATTTCCTAACGAAAATCATTATATTGTCAAAGGTTAAAATATTGACTGTACTGTGGTGAGATCCTCACTCACCCAATAAATATATGATCAAACAAGATTACTTGTTAAAATCTGCTAAGAAATAATAAAAGTGATGAATAGATGAAGGAGGAACTAAACTTTATCATTTTGGTATAAAACAAACTAAACTCTTATATTCCATAGACCTCCAACAATCCACTGAATGCACCGCAAAGAGTTTAAACTTTCAATTCTGAACAAATCATGAAGTTAACTTTTGCCTCACTGATTCAAATCTTATGTCGCTAAGAGTCACAAAACCAAACTGGGCCGCTGGTCCTGTCAGTGATGAAGAAATCAAACCAAACTAAACAAACAACCACTGGGAACACGACCACAGGCCTCACCACCGCGTTTCCCCAGCGTGGAGCGGTCGCCCTCCGCACGCATCCACACGGGAGTTACTCTCCCAATGAGCGAGGCTCCAATCGGCCATTGTTGCGATGGCAGCCGGCCACACAGGCAACTTTTTGGGCAACACGGACACACAACAGCAAAACGCCAACAAACTAAGACTCAGGGTGAAAACTCTCTTCAAATGTTTCCTGGCAAAACAAAATATTTCCAAGTGATTAAAGCTGCAGCGCTGAGGCAACTCGTCCGCTGGTGGACGACTTCTCACTTGAAAACAGAGGTTTACATGATTGCGTACTGACCAGCGGAGCAGTTTACGAGTCAAGAGAAAAAGTTACCTAAACACTAAGTGAACCCAATAAAAGCTGATCTCAAGTCTGACGAATCGAGTTCGCGTTAATATTTTATTACGTGTCCTGAGCTGAACCTCACAAAAAACAGATGAGTGATTGCCAACCCCCCCACAGAGGGAGGTCAAATGAATCTGAGGCATTATGAGATGATCTGATGATCTATACACCACATGACACATGGATACTGTAATGAAACCGAGGAGTGCCTCCTACGTACACGTGGTAAAGAATGATCCCAGATCTGGTGGCTGTCGGATCCTATAAATAACTAATAACTCTGCTGCTGGCTATGATTAACTCAATTAAACAGCATGTGACAGTCTAAAACCAAAAAGCTGTGTACTGCACAAAACAGTAAACACAAACATCTATATGTTTGTAGACAGAGCAACACAATTCACCTGAAAAGGATTCAACACAATCAACGTTATATTTGAGTGGGAAGCCTCAATTACCACGTTAAATATAATTCGTAATGAGTTGTTTTGAAAGTTTTGTTGTTGTTTGATTTGCGCAAATATATTATACATAAATATAAAAAGACAAAATGCCTGCGCCAAGGAGGTTATGTTTTCACCCCGTCCATTTATTTGTTGTTTGTTTGTTTGTTTGTGACCAAGATTACACAAAAACAACTAAATGGAGGTCCACAAAATTTGGTGCATCTCTCAACATTTCTCTTGATTTTTTTAGAGAATCATTTTTGGATCCTGCTTGATAAAATAAATAATAATCAGGCATGTTTATGGGACTGATATTAATGAGTGTAGTTTGGTGCAGATCCAAATAAAAATCTGGTTCTGGTGAATTTAAATGTAGATTCATCAGGTGACTGTTGGGCCTGAACGTTTTCAAAATGCAGATGGCGATTGCTGTGATGGAATAAAATTAATTTGGACATTAGGAAATCTCGATGGATCAAGTGATGAAGTTTGTTAAATTAAAAAAGGCTAGAAAATCAAGAAAATACATATTTCTGCGAAACACAACTGCTTCAATCTTTCATCTTCGTTCTTATGAATCATTTGCTCATTTTACCTCCTTGTCTCCTCTTCTAACTGTTTCTGAAATGATCATTTCAATATTATTTAAAAGTACAGAGCAGCACAGGATTGAAGGATACAAACACATCATCGTGGCACTTTCCTGAAAGCAGCTTCGTCCACTCCAGAGAGGAGATTTGTGTTTAAGACGTATGTTTATTCTGTTTATATAATTCAGAGAAGTGCTTCAGTCACAAATGGATGAATGACAAAATCTTATTTTACGAATAAATTAATCTTTGACCTTTTGTCTCTACCTTGTCGAGCGACTAACAGACTGTTGTTATTTTTCAATGTCCGGAGTTGCAAGAAATCTTGAGAGTTAATTAAATTATTGTGATTTAAAAAAAACAATTTTTGCCGATCTCTCAGATCTTCCTTTAATCTTTGCCGCGTTTTCATTTCTCTGTCATTAACTGTTAAATTTTTCTCGGGCCAGTTCTGACCTTATGAAGCCGACTGTCGTATGAACCGCGACATGAAACACATTTTGTTTTTGTCCTGGTTGTTTTAAAAGTCTGTGTTTCTGCTATAAATTAAATTCGTTATGTTGCCAATTTGTTTTTGCCTCTGACCTCATGTTGCCGGGATAAACTTTCAATTATTTCCATTCAGGAAGATTTACAGACTTTAAATTAAAAATAGAACAGTTGTAATGGATCAGTGATCTGAATTTTGGTTTGGGATTTCAGCATCATGAATAAAAAGTGTGATTATTGCGAAATCCTACATTTGGATCCTTTCATGCATCTCAAAGTTACAGTTTTGATTGCAGCCATTATTAAAGTTGTGAAATCAATACTTAAGAATTTGTTGTTTGCATGTTATATGAATAGAAATGGAGAATAGAGGCCAGGGGACGTGAATCTAGAGGTCAGGTGTGAAGATGCAACCAGACAGAAACTCACTTCTGAGAAGGTTTATAATCTGAACAAGTACAAATTAATCACTGAATCACTTGGAGTGAAGAAATCATCTCGTGTCTCCTGCAGTTCTTTTGCATGCCTTGGGTGTGGTGATATAACTTTGTGCCAGTGTGGGTGGGAAACACACGAGAGAGTGGATGTGAGGACAGGAGGTGTGTGTCTGTGTGTGCATGCGTGTGCGTGTGTGTCTGTGCGTGTATATGTGTTTGTGTGTGTGTAGTGAAACATATTGGGAGATGGAGGTTGAGAGTATGCGGTGCACGTTCAGTACACACAGTACACAGAGGTTGAGGTTCCTACCCAGATGGCAGCTGTTAACTCTACTCACACGCACAGCTGATTGGAAACACATTGAGTCTGGGGCCGTATACACATACACACACACATACACACACACACACACACATGCACTAATAGGCAATAGAGAATATGCACACGGTAAGATGCATACCACACACAAAACAAACACACAATAAAAATATACTTGTGCTCACATTCCTACAGAATCAAGAGGCACAGACACATTGCATGCAAGTTCAAAGACACACACACACACAAACACACACACACACACACACACACACACACACACACACTCACACACTTCATTGATTTCCTAGTGACTTCCTCTCACATTAACCTCTGCCTAAACCTGGACATAAACCTAAACCAAATCTTATACTTACCCTTAAGATAAACCTAACCTTGCACTAAATCTTAACCTTAACCTCAGCCTCACCTTAACCAACACTTAAACCTAAACTAAACCTAAACTATACTTAACCTTAACCTTAACCATAACCATAACCTTAACCTTAACCTCAACCTTAATTTAAACCTAAACCTATCCATAAACTAACCTTAGCCTAAATCTAAACTTAACCTAACCTGGAAACATGTCTTCACCTTATTATTGATATGGACATTGATTTACGTTATGAGGAAGTGGTTTTGTCTCCATAAGAAAGACAAGTCCCCATAATGTGACAGATTGAGGTCCTCACAACATGATTAATATCTGGACCACACACACACACACACACACACACACACACACACACACACACACACACAGACAAACATACACACACACACACACACACACACACACACACACACACACACACACGCACACACACAGACAAACACACACACACACACACACACACACACGCAAACACAGATAAGGGCCCTCATTACAACAAATAACACACACTCATACAGAAGTTTCCTTTCCTCTCACACCTCCTCTCTCTTGGACCCATTCACAAACAGACACACACACACACACACACACACACACACACACACACACACACACACACGTCCATCTCTGGTTGAGTTGAGTCTAACCCAGGCTGCTGCTGCTGTTACCGGGCTCCAGGCGCAGCAGGGAGCCCTCGCCCTCCTCCCCGGGACCGGAGCTCTCCGGCTCGGCTGCGCGCACCGGCGCCGGCCCCTGGCTCTGCCGCGGCGGCGGATCCTCCTCGAACACCAACTTGAACTCGAACTCGCCCTCCTCCCAGCCGGAGCCCGGCGCGGCCCCCATCGCCTTCCGGCAGCAGAAGGACCAGGACCCGGGGACAGTGACACGATCTTATCTGCTTCTATCAAACCGCGGCTTTAAACGTCTGCGCGTAAAAGAGCGAGCTATCCAAGACTTCGTCCTATGCGCGCGTCATTGCGCAGAGATCCCTCCTCTTGGAAGAAACTTATCCACGCTGCTTCCACACGATGAGGACTTCTCCTTCACTCTTTGAAACTTTTTCCTCTCCCCAGATTTGATGCCTTGCAGTTCCCAAAAAGCCCAGATCTTCGCTCACAGGGTCTCATCTCTCAGCAGATTTCCCACACGCAGTCTGTTCCCTTCCTTCGCTTCTGCCTCCATCGTCATCCCATACAACTTCTCCCTCCTCTTCCAAGGCAGGGACGAAAAAAAGTGTATCAAATATTTTTCTCGTCCTTTACCCTTAATTGCCTTTGGGTGGGTTTCCCAGCTCCAGTTGGTCCGTTACTCATCTCCCATAGGATCTTACGCCTGTCAGTCAGGAAGCCCCCCCACCCACCCTCTTCATCTCCCCCCTCCATCCCCTCCTCTCCCTCGCTCGCTCCTCTGCCCCCTCCTCACTCACTCACTCTGGAGGTTTCACTTCGAGCAACTTAACATTTGCTTAAAGCTCCGGAACTCCTGCAAACTGGATTTTCTTTAATTACACATTTCACCTTATCCTCCATCATGTCCTGTTGTGTCCTGTCCTGAATCTCATCTGTTCTCGCTTCATTCTCACTATCAGACATTTTCAAGCCCCAAAAAACATTGTGATTATTATTCCAATCATGAGCAGGACTCATGGCAGGCGGCTCCCTGTCCCCTAAACCCTTCCATTGTGGGCCGGCTGCATGGCCGCCGCCGGGCCTGTGATGTTAACTGTCAGTTAGTCCACATAAGAGGGTCTATTTCCTGTGGCGTTGAACACATTACCCCCCCACCCCCCTCTCTCTCTCTCTCTCTCTCTTTTTTTGGCTGTCACTGATTCCTCGCCCCCCCCCCCCCCCCTTCTTCTTCTCTTTCCCTTTTTTTTCTTCTCCCTTTACCCCACTCCTCCTTCCTCTCGTCTCCTCCTCGTCCCTCCTTCTTCTTCACTCTCCCCTCCCTCCTTCTCCCCTCACCGCAGATCTGTTTCTCATTATCCTCTGCAGTCTGCTCTCTGTCTGAGTCAGGAGACGAAAAACTTAAATAAACACTCTCTCTCTCTCTCTCTCTCTCTCTCTCTCTCCGGCCTCGGTCCAGCTCCTTATTCCTCCTCCTATACCCCCTCCTCTTCTCACGTCTCCCCCCCCCCCCCCTCTATCTTCCCTTTCCTCCACTGGTTCTCACAACCGTCGTACTGGAGAGTGACTGGGGGCCTGTTTCACTCTCCCTGTCGTCCTCCTGGGGTTGAGTGGGCAGGCCCTGGGTCCTGGACGGATCTCAAGATGTTACAGTCTGGTAGGGGAGAGGGAGAAGTGCAACCAGGCAGGATGACGCAAGGGTTCAAAGCCCAAAACAAGACTTGACGAATCTGTCACCACCACTGTCACTGAATCTCCAAATGACATGATTAGATTAGAACGTATTCAGGAAGTCAACGTACTGTGTGTGTGTGTGTGTGTGGGGGGGGCATTTAGTTTGCTGTTGCTTATGATTATTATCCTACAAATTACGTCCAGGACCATGAAGGTTTCAGTTTGCTTCCAACAAAGTGTCGGATCATTGAACTTCCCTGATGGTGGATCCAGCAGATTTAGGGGATTTTCTGAAACTGATATTTGACATCAGGTGAGAGAGTGAGAGAGAGAGAGAGAGAGAGAGAGAGAGAGAGAGAGAGAGAGAGAGAGAGAGAGAGAGAGCAGGGTTTGAACTTCACACAACTTCATCTCACGATTATATGATTGATTTAACCCCTGGTTCAATTCATATCACAGTATATCTTGGCTTTAACAGGAGGCGCTGCAGTGTTGTGGTGTGGCACTAAATATTTCAATCAGTACAGAATAAAATGAAATGTATTGTGAACAGAAGAAAGAGACTCAGATGTCAGCAGGATGTAGAACACAATACAAGCAGTCCTATATGAATTCAGTAAATCAGATATAGAGGAGGGCGGCACGGTGGAGAGGTGGTTAACCACTGTCAATGCACAGCAGGAACATTTGTGGCTCAAATCCTGCCTGGGGTCTTTCAGTTTGCGTGTTCTCTCTTTGCTGAGTTGGTTTCCTGCAGCTTCTCCGGGTTCCTCCACAGTCCACAGTCACGCAGATTTAGGTTCGCTTGATCTTAGACGCTGACTTTACTGTGGATCTGAATGTCTCTACATGTGTTTGTGTGTGTGTGTGTGTGTGTGTGTGTGTGTGTGTGTGTGTGCGTCTGCAGATTATTGTCAGTGTGAGTGTGAGTCTAAACACACAATTGGAAAATTGCATCTAAAATGTACATAAAAGTTTGGTTTCTAAATCTTTGCTTTACCATCCCCTCCAGCTCACCTCATATTTTACCTTCATACTGGTGTATTTCTGTGGGATGACTAAATCAAAACGTGACTCGACTGCGTCTCCTGAACTCTTCGTTCTCCAGGTGAACAGCGGTTCCTACGCTGCCGCTGTGAGACTTTGATTAAAGCCCTGTTTTGATATTTCATATTTCAAATCACGGTCATCTGACAAATAGCACATGTCGGTCGCCACATCTGCAGCCTATTATGTGATAGGTCAGAACGAACCATAACAAAGAAAGTTGGAGGTGACAGAAAGTTGGCGTTCGCGGCGCGGCAGTTGTGTATGTGCCGACATATATACGAGGTTGTTTTGGAAAAGTCGAGTTTCCTCTTCCACACTTGAACGTGGGGTCGAATCCATACGCTCTGTTTTCAAAACATCTTTGGGTGTGAACGGTGTAGGCTTTGGCAGAATGGAGGGAACGAGAGGAACAGGACTCACTTTCAGACGGTGCTGCTTTCATCTCCATCCGATATCAGAATCAGATTTATTTGGCCAAGTGAGGAATCTGGTTCTGAATGATGGTCACGCTCTACTAGAACACACAATTTACAGATACACATACAATATCCATCCAATATACACAGAAAGACAGATACTTACTTAAACTCTACTTCTATAAGTGTGTAGGCGCCACAGACAAAGATGGACGACACGTACAAACGCAGCACATGACGATTAGGGGGGCGGAGCAGAGGTCCCGTCGATACACGCACTTGGCCAATCACGAGGCAGTCTCAGCTGTCAATCATGATTTAAAGAATTAAAACCAAACGTCCAGGAAAAATGAAGACTTTTGCAAACATCAGTGTAAAAAGAACTAACAGGACAGAAATCATCTTTGAGAAAAAAGTTATTCAACCTGTACTTTGGCTTTTTAGGTTGGTCCATGTCCCACACATTAACATGGAGGAGGCAGGGTTTTTGTGCTGCAGCTGTAGCCAGCAGGTGTCAATTGAGATGCCTCGGGTGCTGTCTTGTTGATTATGTTTGTTTTGGCATCATGTGTATTTCCACTTTGGGCCCCTCAGGTCTCTTTTGCCCCAGGGGCCCCTGGAGACTCTTGAGCAGCTCCTGTCAGCTGATCATAAGGCTGATAACAAGCAGATAGAAGCTGTTACTGTGTCCGGGGACTGTGGAGCACGAGGCCCTGTAGCGCCTACTAGAGGAGAGGAGTGGGGGGACAGTTGTGCGCTTTCCTGGTTCTTGTGGAGAACTAGTCCTCTGGGAGGGGGGGGGGGTGGGGGTGCAGGGAACTCCCAATGACCTCTATGCTGAGTTGACTGTAGTAATAAATCTCACTTACTCGATATATTTTGATGTTTTTGATGTTTTTAATTGCATGTGAGCAGCGACAGCTCCAGTGAATCCTCTTGTAACTGGTTGATCCAACAGTTGAACCTGAGAAAACAAAGTGCATGCTGGTTCTTCAAGGCCGATTCCCAGTGGTTGAGGTTCAGAGCCGCTATAGAAATAGAAGGTTCCCGTGGAGGCGGTGAAGCTGCAGCGGCGAACGTCCACTGAACTGTTTAAAGGATCTGCTGCGATGTGATGGATGAGTGCAACACAGGAAGAGCTGCTGAGGTTCAGGTTGATGAGAGGAGGAGAGAAGGAGGAGAGAAGGAGGAGAGAAGGAGGAGGACGTGGATCCTCGAGGAGGCGTTGCCCTCATGTGGTGAGAATAAAACACTGGGACTGTTTTTCCTTTGCCTGAGGACACGAGGAGGAAATGTTTCATAACTTGATCTCTGACGATGATCTGAATCAGAGATGAACGAAACCTTTTTTATTGACTGATTGAATACTTTTACCATTTGTGTTGTATGTGTAATATTATTACTGTGTTACATATTACCTAATGAATGTACACAGTGCATCTGGAGGGTATTCACAGCGCTTCACTTTTTCCAAATTTGTTATGTTACAGCCTTATTCCAAAATGAACTAAATACATTTTTCTCCTCAAAATTCTACACAAAACAACCAATAATGAAAAATTGAAAAAAGCTTTTTAGAAAGTTTTGCAAATTTATTAAAAATAAAAATAAATAAAAATCCTTGTACATAAGTATTCACAGTCTTTGCCATGACACTCACAACTGAGCTCAGGTGCCTCCTGTAGCCACTGATCCTCCTTGAGATGTTTGTACAACTTGATTGGAGTCCACCTCTGGTAGATTCAGTTGATTGGACATGATTTGGAAAGGCACACACCGGTCTATATAAGGTCCCACAGTTGAAATTTCAACAGCATTGAAGGTCCCAATGAGCACAGTGGCCTCCATCACCCGTAAATGAAGAAGTTTGGAACCACTCGGACTCTTCCTAGAGCTGGCCACCCGCCCAAACTGAGTGATAGGTGGAGAAGGGCCTTAGTCAGGGAGGTGACCAAGAACCCAATGGTCACTCTGACAGAACTCCAGTGTTGCACTGTGAAGAGAGGAGAACCTCTCAGAAGGACAACCATCTCTGCAGCACTCCACCAATCAGGCCTGTGTGGTAGAGTGTCCAGACGGAAGCCACTCCTCAGGTAAAGGCACATGACAGCCAGCCTGGCCAATACCATCCCCACAGTAAGCCTGGTGGTGGCACAGATGAATGCAGCAATATACAGAGACATCTTTGATGAAAACCTGCTCCGGAGCGCTCTGGACCTCAGACTGGGACGAAGGTTCATCTTCCAACAGGACAACGACCCTAAGTGGCTTCGGGAAAACTCTGTGAATGTCCTCGAGTGGCCCAGACGTGAACCCAGCTGTGAACCCGACTGATCATCTCTGGAGAGATCTGAGAAAATGGCTGTGCACCGCCACGCCCCATCCAACCTGATGGAGCTTGAGAGGTCCTGCAAAGAAGGATGGGCAAAACTGCCCAAAAATAGGAGTGCCAAGCTTGAAGCATCATAACCAAAAATACTTGAGGCTGTAGTTGCTGACAAAGGTGCTTCAACTAAGTAGTGAACAAAGGCTGTGAATACTTATGTCGTTTTTACTTTTAATAAATTTGCAGAAATTTCTAAAACATTTTTCACTTTGTCATTATGGGGTATTGTGTGTAGACTTTTGAGGGGAAAAATGAGTTGAATCCATTTTGGAGAAGGCTGTAACGAGCTGTGAATACTTTCCGGATGCACTCTATGCACACTTGATATTCAGACATTGGATATTCAGCAAGCAGATGCAAGAAAGTTGTTTTGATAACACACAGGGTACACACATGAATGGAATAATATTTGATACATCGATACAAAGTATTTCAGCAATAAAAAGTATTTGGCTTTTTCTTACATGTCAAATTTTCCACGAAGCCTATTTGGCAAAGCAAAATATAAAATACGAGCCAATTTCTCTACATGTGTTGTAACTAATAGAGAATAATACGGTTAAATGGACTAAAGGTCACAAAATAAAATGTTGGACGATTCAATGATGTAAGATGAAAGTTTGAGGATCAGGGAAGTTTTTACACTTTATTCTTCTAGTGAACTCACAGATGAAGGTGAGCTCTCGGGTTTTTCCTCCTCTCTCCACTTCCTCCAGGAAACATTCCTGTCGGAGTCAGAGGCTTGTGCGGACGGGTAAATGGGAGTTTTGACGTGTTTGCTCTCTTGCTCCCTGAATCTATGACACACTTATGAATTAAACTCGTGCAAACAACTGAATCAGTTTCTTTTCCTTCACGTTACGCAACAATGATCGACCCACACAGTGAAAAGTGCCTCTGGACACACAAATATGCATCTTTATGTGACATTGTGGGACATGTTTACAAAAAAGGACGCATTTGTTTATCCACGAAAGACCATCAGATTTTCATATATATTTAAAACATATGGATTATATTTATGTGTTTTAGCACAGATACGTATTCTGCAGGAAGCTCATATATGGAGAAGAATAAACGTGAGTGAGAGGACACACCTCTGCCCCTCCCTCGCTCACAGGCTGCAACATGCTGGTGAGGATTGGGTTTATTATGGACTGAGATAACAGACGCTCTGGGAGACGGACAGAGCAACATCTGGATATTTAAATCTCACTCACACCACAAAGAGACACATCACGCTCTGGACAGGTCAGTTATTCTTCAACTTTAAAAAACTCTTTAAAAAAACCTTCATTTGTCTCTTTAGTTTCTCTGCAGGACTTCCACTCACATCTTTTGCTCTCTCCTCTTCCCCCCTTCTCTCTTTTTCCATCTCAGAACGATCATTTACTTTTCTCTTGACGTGATTATTTACACATGGTAGATTTATTACAAACCCATGACTCATTATTTAAATACCTGTGGACTGTGAGCTAATCCACAGCCATTACTCTTCTGGCAGCAGCGAGTGTCCAGTTTTGTTTTGCTGCTGACTAATTAACTCAAAAATCGTCAAAAACAACTCTGCAGCAGTTTACAGTGAAAAATGCCGTGTCTGTATTTCTATTTATCAGTTACTGTTGCGTTTATTTCCACCGTCTTTTCCCTCAGCTTGTCATCTAAACTGAAATTACAGATGTTTTTCATTCCAAGACAAATGTGGTTTTACAATATTCTGTCACAAACGGGGTGATGGTTATCTCCTGACAAATGGCGTAGATGTGTCTTGATTGGAAACGGCTGAGACACCAGGTTTATTCAAATCTTTAAATATTTTCTGACACACAGTGTTTCCTCCTGACAGCTTCAGCGTGCTGCCTGCACCGAGCTTTCAGTTGCATTTCTTACTTGTGATATAAATCTGGCTCTGGTTGACTTTGTTTACTCGTCCACTCTCGTACGAAGCCGTCAGGGGAAAACAAACAGCCGGCTTCAGCTGGACCAGAGCGGGGACATTAGGACTTAATCAGGAAACAAGGACTTGATGTTTGTTTTGTGCTGATCATGTTGGGATGCAAACCATTTTTAGAACCGGTGTCCTCCTCTCTGCATCGCTCATCTTTGATAGCATCGTCACACTCGAGTCCGGGACACACGCAGCGACCTGTGTTCTGTGGAGCTGGTTTTCAAATGGAAAGACAACAAGAGACACTCAGAACAGATCCTCTCACGATGGGCCAGTCAAACCATCAACACAATATGATCGGCTACGTTTTCTGACGCTCTTAACGTGACAATTTTTGATTCTGTAATCAAACAGTGCTTTTATTCTAGTGCTTTGAAAGTACAGTTTTGCTCCTACAGTGCATCTATGTGCAGCACGTTCTCTGTCATACATCAAACACACTTCCACACTAATTTGGAGTTCACTGTCTTGCCCAAGGACACTGGGAAGGGATCGAACCACCGACCCTCTGGTTAGTGAAAGACCTTCTCTTCCACAGCTGCATAACCTCGCTGTAAGATGTGATGAAGCACTTACAGTAAACAAACATATAAGATAAATACATTCTTACTCTTATCACCCCCCCCCCCCAAAAAAAAATTGTTTTCTTTATGTTTGTTTTGTTGTTTATTTGCTACATAAGGAAGATTGCGCAAGAGCAAACTGAAAAGTTTACCACGAAACCCAGTGGCGGGATGTGGCACGTGTCCAGGAAAAAGCATTTCAATTTTGGCCCCGATCCGCATCAGGGAGTGGGTGAATGATTTCTAGGTTTGGTTGCTATGAGTGTGTTTTTTTAACGTCTACACAATTTGCCTTGGGATTAATTCATGGATGAGGCCCATTAACAGGACTGATATCTGTTAGGATGTGCAGTGTGGTGCAGCTTGATTGAATCTAAAGGGTCTGTTGGGCCTTGTGGGAGGTTTGAACTCTACTGAGTGTCATTCTAGACACTGGACACTTTAACTACTAGTTCATAAACCCATGCAGGGTGTTTGAACCCAGACATTGTACAAACATGAAGATGTACACCTTTAGAAAAGTTCTGTCACATCCCCCTTGTTCAGTTTGTCTCTGTGTACTTTTCATTTTTTCTTTCTCAGAAACCTGCAGAGAAAGGAAAGGCTGTGTTGAAACCCGGCTCATGTTTGACGCGGTGCTGCCGTCGCCCGGCGTGTTTCTGCACGCCGCCTCGTGCACCGAGCTGCTACAGGCTCTGAATAGTTCAGAGGCTGAGTCAGAACTGACACCCTCTACTTCTGTAAATCACACGTGTTCAATTAGCAAACATATGTTTTCTTCATCTACAGTTACTGGTGCAGAATGTTGCCCGGAACAAAGCCAACTTTTATAAATGCTTCCTTATGAGATTTGTACTAAACTAAAGTAATCTGATGTAAAACTGGCAACTACAGGAGAACATGCTGATTCAGGTTCTAACGTTGTCTCTCGTCCTCAGGACCCATCTCCCTCCATCATGACGAACATCACTCAGCTTCTCTCAGGTCCCACTCAGGGAGATTCAAACCCAGAGCGCGACAGCGTCGTGAGCAACGACTTCTCCACGTCCTTCGGCGCCCTCATCCTCGGCCTGGTCTGCCTCGTGGGCGTCCCAGGGAACTTCTTCATCGTCTGGAGCATCCTGGCACGAATCCGTCGGCGCTCAGTCACCACCATCCTCATCCTCAACCTGGCGTGTGCCGACGGCTTCCTCATGATCCTCACCATCTTCTTCATCGCCTACCTGGCCAAGCAGACCTGGGTCTTCGGCAACGGCCTGTGCAAGGCCCTGTTCTACCTGTGCAACTCCAACATGTACGCGTCCATCTTCCTGATCACACTGATGAGCGTGCACAGGATGGTGGCCGTGGTGTTTCCCACGAAACTGACCATCGTAGCCAGCAGGAAGATTGTGAGGAGGGTGATCGTGGTCATGTGGGCGCTGGTGATGCTCATCGCGATTCCCTCACTGGTGTTTCGGGACGTGAGAATAGACAAAGACGAACGGAATATGAGCAGAATTGTGTGTGCGCCCAATCACACCCTCCCTCAACATGTAAGTAAAGATAGAGCTGCAGGTAACAATTAAATTACTGAACCATTTCCCCAAAACTTGGTGGAAGGATCAGCAAAGAAAGAAGCCTATGAATTTAGGCGCGAGTCTGGTCAAAGGGGAGAATCCAGGAATTGTTTTAAATCATTTCTTTAAATTGCTAATATTCCACAATTTTCAGAAGCAGAAAAACCTCTGACCTGAGGAGCTGGAAACTTTTAAACTTTTAAACGATGAACAACTTAGCTCCGCTCGTCCTGTTCCGCCTTGTTCTGACAGATCCCTTCATGTCGGCTGAAGCCCAGATAATCATCACGTTTCCTTCTAATTCCCCCTTCCTGTGTGTAGGTGCGTTTCCAGTACGCCTTCGAGACCGTGTCGGGATTCATTCTTCCTTACGCAATCATCATAACCTGCTATGTGCTCATCCTGCGGCGCCTGAGGCAGACCACGTTCCGGAGGAAGATCCGCAGCGAGAAGCTCATCCTGGCCATCGTGGGGATGTTCGGTGCCTTCTGGCTGCCCTACCACGTCATCAACATGATGCAGGTGAGTGACTTCACATGGGAATCTGCTTCTCAAGCCGGTTTACGAGCTGTGGAAACTAACACTTTAGAGGCACTTAAATGAGACTTACTTATAGCACTTTGTAGATTTGCTTTATTTGAAGAAATTGACGTTTCTTGATTCTGGTTACCTGAGTCTGTACCCTCGGGGTTGAATGCACTTATTGTAAGTTGCTTTGGATAAAAGCGTCAGCTAAATGAAATGTAATGTAATGAACTCAAGGTTTGGTTTGGTTCCAGGTTGCATCTATGTGGTACCCAGAGAATTCAGCCATGAGAGAAAAGTGAGTATTTGTTCATCCGCTCCTCATGACAGAATTAAAAGCTAATCCTAAAATCAGAATCAGAATCAGGCTAATAGTGGTATTAAGTATCAACGTGTGTATTTATCTGTGTACGTGCAGACTGGATTACATCACCAAGTCGAGTCGGGCCATCACCTCAGCGCTGGCCTTCATCAGCAGCTGTGCCAACCCCATCCTCTACACCTTCGCTGGGAAGTCCTACATCAAGAAGAACGGCTTCACCTTCATGGCGAAGCTCTTCGAGGGGGCGACCTCGGACCAGTCGGGAACCAAGTCCACTACGGTCGGGGACAAAGACGCTGGTTATCAACCAGCGTCCAAGTGAACCAGTGTTATGGATTTGTAGATAGAATGTGTTGAAACCTAAAGTTTGACTGAAACAATCGTGTTTAACTGACCTGTAAATAGTTTATTTTTTTACATTTTTATCGTTTAGTTTTTCATTTTGTGGCAGTTAGAGAATATAATTTTTTATAAAATGGCTAGAACATGAGAAAATGCAATGTGAGAAAAACACTTACTGAAATTCTTTGAGAACCTTTCGCTCTATTTACCATTTGCAGTTTATACATTTATATATATTTCGTGAAGGTTTATCAGAAACTAGATTTTACCACAATTGTCCCATTACATTTTATGTTACTGCGTTCAACATCATGTTTACACAGCAGCCTCCACTAATAGACAGTTTTGAACGTAAACATGAACTTATTTGTTTACAGCCCCATTTTCATAAATTGTAGTTCTGCTCAATTATTGTTATTAATCAGGAATGAGTAGTGTTGCATGTAGATCCTTATTTCACTTTAGATTAATGTCAGAGCTTATTGTAACTTAGTCTTGCAAGTTCCTGTTTTAGACCAAAGGTCATTGAATCACTTTCATCAACAGCTCACTGAATAAGTCAGTATTAAAGAAATCTGGTAAATAAGTTTTAGACTGGGGAAACTTTTGATCACCGCAGGTAACACCGTTTTTAAGTTACCTGCAGGCGCAACTTTAATCTTATTTCTCTTTACCATGAGTTCTGTACATTTTTATAATGCAGCACTTAAGTTTCATGTTACTTTCTGCAATCATGACAACTGTAATTAAGTTTGTTTGCTTTTGAAAATCTCAGCTTTGAGTAATGCACATGTATTGTTAATGTAATTTTTTATAGCACTGAATTGTGGCATTTTCATATCCCTGTTTTTTTAAGCCCCCAGTCTTAAGGCATATCACGTGATTGTGTCTTCGCCTCCCCCCCCCAAATATCCATCTTTGTTTCCTGCTAAAAGAATTGAGTCAGTAACTTCAAAACACGTCCAACTACTGATAAACTGATCTGCAAATTAAAGCAACACTGCAGTTTAAACCCACTTTTCTTTATTTGACAGCAATCCACAGTTTATACAATAGCACAAGGATCTGTTGACCTACAACTGGAAATAAAATGATAAGAGTAGAAATAATATTTAGCTTAGTTTCACCAATACATTACAATATCCCTAAAACTGAGGCGATCCAGCATCGTTCCCATTACCTGGAGAAGAAATAAAAATAGTTAATAGGAGTGTCAAATTCTATGTACATCAGTGTGGCTCTAGCAAATACAAGCAGGCAGGATTTATAATAATAATGATCTTTAAATAAATACTTGATGGCAAAGTGTCTTAAGAAATGAATTTGAAGAAACTACAGAGGGCTGTTCTTTTAATCCATGTACAACTTCAACACTTACAATAATGTGCAACTTCATGCATCAGTGAACTGAATAAGACGAGGACCGTTACTGACCTTATCTCATCAGATCCATCCAGGTCGGGCTCTGAAATCATAAAATAAAAAAACTTGTTTGTTAGTCTCGACGTGCAACAAAATAAAACAGGTGCTGAATCTGTTCTGTCAAACCCCATCAGAGCAGTAAAGATTATAATCACGAGGTTCAGGTGAAACACGGACTGCAAGAATCATCATTAAGGGTTGACTGGAGAAAAGTGGCATCATTCAAAAAGTTGACATAAGTTATACCTTCCTAAGACTAATGCAGAGTGAGAGATGTTCCGATAAACTGAATAAATCCAAATAATCTTGATACTCATCAGAACCGAGGCCTGTTTATTCAATATTGAATTATAATCATTAATTCCTGCAGATCTGCAAAAGTACATTTACTCAGGTGCTGTACTCCGTTACAATTTAATGTACTAAATTTCAGAGGAAAGTATTGTAGTTTTTACCCATTTATTTTTGCATCATAGATTCAAATAAGATTCCATAAAGGGGAAATCTAAACTATACAGCATTTGAAGAGTATTCAAATTAGCTGCAAATCAATCAATAATCAAACTAAAGGCTATAGCAACATGTTGTCTGAAACAAAGATTTAAATGAATAATCACATCAGAATAAGGGTTTTCCTGATTATTAAACAGAATTAATCTCAGAAAGGAGCCAGTTTGCAGAATAACTCCTCCTCCGTGTTCAGAGGAAAATAACTTTGTATTTTCATTCCACTACATTTACATCCCAGTCAGTTACTGGGTAAGTGGAGACACGTGTAGACAAGTATTGTTTAAGATTAAACCAGTGGTTCAAGATTTGTATTGGTTTGAGACCTCGTGGTTGAAAGAAATGATTCCACCCTGAATTCAGGGTCAAAGTTCAACTCCTTCATTTTGAACATTAAATAACAGATGATATAAACAAACCCACCTGACGATTGGTTGAAATAATAATAAAGATGATTAGAGAATAAAAAGTTCTCTTCACTCTGACGCAGTTCTACTTTGTGGCTCACGAGTCAAACAACCACGAGGTCTGAAGCGAACAATGGAGGGAAATAAGGAAATAACCACAACAAGCATAAACAGACAGACACACACTAATCACATGTGATTACAAACCTGAGGGTTGTGTATCGAGGATGAAGCAGAACATGTGTTTGGTTGTGAGTCTTCAGCAGGAACATGTGCTTCCTCCATCACCGCAACGAGGAAGAGAGACTGTTAATGAAGCGGAGCCGCAATTTATCTGCTGATCAACACCACGTGTCTGCTGCGGTCCTGCGTCACAACCTGCCACTTCCGGGTCTGATGCGCAATAAAGCTAGTGCAAATCTGACTTTGGACTGTGGAGGTTTGAATGTTTAAAGAAATTACGCAAAATATATACACACTCAGTGATTCTGTGGTCTTATAAATATGATTATACAATAGAAACTACTATTATCAATTAGATCAGTATTGTTATTACTACAGCTACTACTACTACTATCAATTGTCCACTATATAATAAATGAGCATGATTGGGGAACAATAACAAAGAGACACTGCATCTGGCTCTCAGTGAACTTTAATTTACTTTTAAATGTGGAGATATTAAAGACTTAAACAAAATTACAAAACTTAAGATATCAACAATCTGACAAAAAAATTGTATAAAATAATAACAGTTATAATTAATACAATCAGTATTATTTTTCCCACTAGTACTACTACTACTGCTACTAATTGTCCTAATTGTCCTGACACAGCAGTTACAAAACTTAAAATATCAAACAAACATTAATCTAATCGTATCAAATGTATACATAATAATAATGCCAAAACTACTAGTACTACTAATAATAATATTAACGTACAACATATCTTAATATAATAATATCTAATATTATTTTATCAAATGAAGTAGAAACCCTGTTTTTTGTGTTTATTTTACTCTATAATATACTATGAGTATGAATTGACACAAAATGACAAAAAGACTAGATAGATCGATCAACATCAACAATCACAAAGAGACACAAAATGAGTCAAATGGATCAAAAATGATCACAACAGGGATAAAAGACACAAAATAACAAATTGGGACACAAAACATTATACATTATTATATATGTAAATTATACTCAATATATAGATAAGTGCAAAGAGAACCAGCCGCTGTGTTTAAATAAACATCAGCTGTTCTTTTAGAACCCACAACTCCCTGTAAACTACAAAATGACGTCACTGCCGGTTGAAGTACGGAGCTCGCGTTGGTCCAAAAAGCCTGAACGCATCTCCCTGGCAGCACCGCTCGGTCAGACTGACACCGGGAGACCTGTCGTGTCCTTTCACTCTGAACCATGAGAGTCTTGATTGGTACGTGCTGTATTTAATTAATATTTATTCAGATAGTATTTCCTGTTATCAAAGGTCAACGTGACAGAACGCCACCAGCTAGCTGCTAGCTGCTGTTAGCATAGCAGGCGTAAAGCTGCATTTTCCACTCACGTCTTTTGTGCACATTCGCGTTTGTTCGTCCTGCTGCAGTGAAACTGACGTGATGGTGATAAACACGTGACTGTGTCACTGTCCAGTTTCATTGTTACACAAAGAGAAAGTTCTCTAAAGTCACACAGGACTCCTGTTTTGTAAGCATGTCTACTACGCATGCGCACTTTCAATATAAAACACAGTGAATCTCTATGTATTGTATACAGTTAGTTTGTCATTTAAATGAATGAGGCTCGGCTAAATAACAGTAACACTCCTCTCTATAATGTTTAATGGCGAAAGTTGAATTAAACCAGTCGAATTTGACCTTTGAAACCATTAAGATATGACATCATCTCATACTGTATATTATATGTTCTGTTTACACTTTTATATATTAGCTTTATTCCCTGTATACTTTTCCCCCTGCATTTATAAGTATTGCATGTATTACTCACTGATGTCTATGATGTCACTGATATTTTTGACTGTCCTCTTCGCTGCTGTAACACGGTAAAGATAGAGAGACAGACAGATAGGTAGATACTTTATTGATCCTGTTGTGGGTCTAATAAAGGATTATCTTATTTTTATTGTATCCTATGTGACAGCAAGTGCAAAAAAAACGCAAAGAAATGTAAATTGTATCTCAAAGCATCACCTGACTCAATATTCAAACGTAACACACCTGAGGATTCCTTCAGATAATAATCTTTTCTATAAGCCTGTGTCCTTGTCTTCATCGTCCCTCTCGTAGGAGGAGGATCGGGCTTCGTGGGCCGGGAGCTGTCCCGTCTGCTCAGAGACAAAGGTCACGAGGTCACAGTGATATCTCGCCAGCCTGGTCCAGGGAAAATAACTTGGGTAAGTTGATCTTTGTTTCATTTAGAATAACAGTGAAAAGAGAGGAGTTGGCTCAAAAGCTCTTGTATCATATCATTTACACCATTTGAATACTGCTATTCATATTGTATACGATATCTGTCTATACCATATCTGCATGTATGTATAGGTCTGTTCCATTGATTCCTCCTTTACACCTGCAGCTGTAATGTTTACAATGATTCTGAAATCGGGTTTTACTGATGGTTGGATCTCCACCTGCTTATTGGAGATATTTACTGTATGTTTCCTCGTCTGTGCTCCTGCAGGGTGAGCTGGAGTCCCATGGCCTCCCACCATGTGAGGGCGCCGTCAACTTGGCTGGAGAGAATCTCATGAACCCACTGAGATGGTGAGCAGCAAAGAAACAGAGGCTACAACTGAAAATCTGTACATCTCAATTCATTATAATTTTCAGATCCTACAATATTTAGATTGGCTGTTATATTCGACTAAGTTTTACTGTTAAAAATAATTATGATTACACTGTATAGGTTGAAGAAAAGCACATATTTCCTGACGAGCAAATATTCACCACATTTGCTTGATAAGTGACCAACTCACTATTATCTTAGCAGAATAGCTAGTGGAATAATAAAAAGCTGACTCATAGAGCCACACACAGCTGCCCTGTCTGTTTTCATATCATATGTAATCCCGGATCTCATTCTCCACCTGTTGATCTGTTTGTATTTGTGTTTTCAGGTGGAATGAAAGCTACAAAAAAGATTTGTTCTCCAGTCGCATCGATACGACCAAAGCTCTGGCTGAAGCCATCGCTGCTTCGCCCACGCCCCCCCACTCCTGGGTGTTGGTGTCAGGTGTGGGTAAGTCCAATGACCGAGCTATGCTGCTCAGGACAGATGAGATGAACTGACTGAGACATTAAAGTTGTTGTGTTAATTTCTGTCTTTTGTCCGCAGCTTGTTACAAACCCAGTTTGACAGACCAGTACACAGAAGACAGTGACTGGACGCCGTTTGACCTCCTCTCCAAACTCGTCAAAGAGTGGGAGGCGGCTGCGCTGCTTCCTGAGCCAGTGGCAAAAAGCACCAGACAAGTCGTCATCCGGCCTGGTGATTAAAAATCAGATGTTTATATGTTGTGTTTTTTATATTTTACACCAAAAGATACAAAGAAGTACACAAAACTACTTGTTTCAATCCCATTTCCCCCCCCCCCAGGGGCCGTGCTGGGTCGCGATGGCGGCGCCATGAAGCAGATGCTGCTGCCCTTCTGGCTCGGCCTCGGGGGAACCCTGGGCTCAGGGAGGCAGCCGTTCCCTTGGATCCACGTCTCGGACCTGGCAGGGATCATCGCCCACTCCCTGGAGCCCCTCGCCGACTCCCCCCCGCCGGCTACACAGGTGTTAAATGGAGTCGCCCCTGCGCTGATCACCAACTACGAGTTCACTAAAGAGCTGGGCCGGCTTCTGAGGCGACCCACCATTTTCCCCGTGCCTGGCTTCATCATTAACGGCCTGATGGGCTCAGAGCGAGCCATCATCCTCACACAGGGACAGAAGGTCGTCCCTCAGAGGACGCTAGAGGCCGGGTTCCAGTACAAGTACCCAGACCTGACCTCAGCCCTGAAGGAGATTGTTGGGAGTTAAGGGATTCTGGAAGATTGTGCACTGGCTTGAATTATGTCTGTTATCATGCCTTCACAGTTAATGAATCGCACATGGAGAGAAGATAAAATGTGTTGAATGTGTTGGACACATTTCTGTAAATCGTTTCCTTCACATCTAAAGTAACTAACAGCTTCCAAGATGTGTTGGAATCAAGTTTTACAACTTGCAGATTTGCCCTCTGAGATTTTGTAATAAAAAACATATACACAGGAGACACAGTGGACATCTTAACAAAGACGGGTGTGATTGTGTCCTGGGATCCGATTGATCCAGTTACAGTTTTCCCCGACAGAGCAGAACAACTTTTCCACAAAACCTCAACAAACCACAGAAACACACTTTCCTTGATCACTTCACGCACCAAACTGTAAATATTCATTCATAATTCTATTCCATAATTTAAGTAAGAGAAGGTTAATATTCTTCTTTCTTATCTCTGATATATATTGAAGAATAGAAACATACAGAAGAATGAATATGTTTTTCCATTCAGGGGATTTCTATATGTCACATTAAAAAGGTCAAAAGTGTCAACAACCTCTTAACTTCAATAAACAATAAGGTGGCTAAAGTACAGAGCTATGACTTTTTATTGATGCCATCTTGATGACACAGTAGATATTCAGTGAGTCCGTGTTCCCCGTAGAAATGCAGATTGTTTGTATAAAGGCTGATGAGCCTCTGGACGACAGTCTCATCTCAGTCTGAGCGTGTGTTCCATTATCTAAAAACAAAGTCCCGGCTGACTCATGACTCTGAATCACTCTGGACGTCTTCCTCGTCTTTCTCGATGACCGGCAGTTGATCTCCCCAGTCGCTGTTCCGAGCACAACGATACACGTCTCTGATGGAAGAGGAATCAACACAATGTTCAGGCAGATGAAGAAAACACACGATCACAGAACTTAGAAGCATAATTCCCAAACAGAAAGAAAACTCCTGGGTTTGTAAAGGGGCCGAAATCATATATTTAACTATAGGTGTTGTACTTTCTATAGACTTTCAAACTGACAGCAATACTCTCAAATAACTGAAAAAAAACATTTAAATACCTTCATTATGTCAAAATATTCCTGTAATTAAAATAATAAACCCAAGCTTTGATCCCAAGTAAAACTGAGCAAACCGAAGCTGCAGCTGATGAGTTTGAAAATACGTGTGATGCCGTATATCTTCACCTGCTGTGTTTTCGAGCCGTCACCACCATGTGCTGCAGTTTCCCGTCGGGCGCACACGTCCGACAGTGCACGTGTCTCGTCCGCCGCAGCACCGGAGCGACCAGCCGGGCCCAGTTCACACCTTCCGTCTCCGCCTCCAGGGGGCCCCCGCGAGTCAGAATCAGGTAACTGAACTTCTCTGTCTGACGCTCATTGTGCTGGAAAATGAGGTGGACGTGAAAATTGATATCATTTGATAAAGAATCATTTTATATATTTATAACAGACATGTTAAAATAAGTCAAGAATCACATATTTCTTAGCGTAAGGTAAGTCTCACCCCGGGCAGAGGCAGGGGTTGGTACATCTGCTGGAAGTTGCAGGGGACAACGTGCTCTCGGGACAGTTTAGGACACGTCAGCTCATGTGGACACTGGAAAAAAACAAACAATGGAGAAGACGATCCGGTAAAGGCTGTGACACTGAGAGCGTGACATGTTTTAAAACAGGCTGGGATTCAAACCTACGGGAGCGAACACGGACGCTGGTCTGGAGTCATGGACCGTCTTGTCTTGTTTCTGAAGATGGAGAAGAGAAAATCATCAGCTTCGAGAATCCTTACCATCAAATACACATCAGCGACTAAACAAAATCCCTGGTGAGGATTTCAGAACATGAACCTTTAATAACGCGTCTCTGGCTTCCATGAGAATCTGATGTCCCTCTTTGGTGCCATTCTCCACCAGCACCTATAAGAGGAAATGCAAAATAAATAATAGAATATCATTAAATAAGAAAAGGTCCCAGAATACTGAAGTAGAAGAAAATAAGAAATGTTAGCAACAAATGTCTGATACTATGTTAATTACTGAGCTCATCTATGCAGCCCCTCATTGGCTTTAATTTAAGTTTAATCAGTATTTCCACCAACCAGGTACGAGCTGGTCTTCCTCCACAGGGTGAACACGGCCTCTTCTCGCTCCTTCACACCAGGAATCTCCGACAGAGTAAAAGCTGCGACCGTCAAATCAAACTGCACCTGGAAGCAGAAACGCAGCCGAATCAGGAGGTTAGAAAAAAACAGATCATTTAACGCTCACAACAGCAACAAGGTTCATCTTTTATGTTTTATTTAAAAATCCAATAAACACAAATGGATGGAGGCGGTAACACGCGATTGTGTGTTTACAAATTTCTTAGTTTAAGTAGTAGTAAAGAGCAATGACAGAAAAATATAGATTAAAAAAATGTTTAACCTCGGTCACCACAGAACACTCATACATCACATGAGGAAGGAAGGAGGGTCTCACCTTAGGAGAGACCGGGAGGAACTGTCTGAAATAAACCTGCTGGATGTGAGCTGGAGCCTGGTCATCGTCTCCTGCTCAGAAAAACACAAAGATGCTTTTAATGATCACACAAAAGCACAACAACCCCTGAGACAAATCACACAATCTGTGAGTGTGTGTGAACCTTTGAGAAGTCGTTCTGCCAGAATGTTCATCGGCCCAGAGCTGTCCACACACACCATCTCCTTCAAAGAGGCGGCCCAGTGCGAGTGGGACGCCCTGCAGGACAAACACTGGAGTTAGTCTTTCATTTTATATGTGAGTGACGTGAAAACTCTCTTTATGCTGCAGCAGTGATGAACACGAACCAGACGACTGTTCCCAGCCCTGAACCAAAATCCAGAAGAGACTGAGGAGCAAAGGAGGGATCCCTCTTCTTGATCTGGAAAGACAGAAAGACTTTTATTTTGAAACTTTAGGAAAACTAACTCGTTATTTGAAGCTCTAACATCGTGATGTGATAAAACTTATGATTCCCTCCACGTGCTCATACCTCGTTCAGAGCTCTCCTCACCGCAGCGTAGCCGCCGGCCAGCCGGGCCGCCATGTACACAACACACAACTCTTCATCATACCTGAAACACAGACACACAGTGAGCTGAACAGAAACTCCTCTTCATCTCAGACTCAAACAGGGTAAATCACCAGCTACTACATTTTGCCTGATTTTTGGATTGGATTTTCTGACATTACATTATGAACTAAAACATCAGTTTCTATTATGCCTTAAAGCTATAAAAGGTTTAAAGTTATATTTATCACAACTTGCACATATCAGACCTATATTTATATATAAAAATATCTATATATAGCACATAAGAATGACATTTTACTACTGGGAAACTAGTGGATTTAATGGAGAGCATTTTCTGAACACACCCATGACTAAAAAAAAAACCTATAAATTAAAAGATGAAAGAAATACTCAATGACATTTAGATAAATACGTTACTTTAAGGAAGTCCAGTGATATGTTGTTCTCTTGAGCTCTGAGAACACTTTCCTCCTGATGCGGTCTCCCAGTGCGTCCTCGTCTATATCTGTAAAATAAAGCACGTTCCTTCTTTAACCAGCTGCTGCTTCACATCATCTCTTTACAGTTACTATACCTCTACATCCTCCTTCGTTCATGGACGTGTGTGTGACTCACCTCCTCCCTTCTCCATTGCTTTCTTCCAGAGTTCTCTCTCCAGACTCACCGCTGTGCGTCTCAGGGTCACGTCCTCCACGGCTCGTTTCCTGCTCCACAGGAAGTTAGCGAAGCTGTGGGTGCGCTCGGACAGACGATTCACTGGTGCCCCTGGAGCAGGTGGAAAGATCCAGGTGTCACACAGCAATTTGGAAAAGTTTCATTTCATTCACAAGTGAAGCTACAGAAATATTTGGCACATTGACTTGTAGGGAAAAATAATAATGGAACCTACTCTGAATAATCGACTTTGCAGCCATCTGGAGTTCCTCAGGGAGGCTCAGGGTTTTCAGGTTGGTCACACCTGGGTGCTTCCTGTGCAGTTCTCCTTTTAGGAAATCTACCTCCGACTGGGACTGGGCAGCTGTGCTCATTCTCTGAGGATCAAAAACAAACAAACATTAAACTCTTCACAGTATCCAACTTTCAGAATCACTCAAAGGAAATATCTGCGGAACTTAAATCGGCACGACATGGCAGCTCTTGAAAAACTTTTTTAAATATATCAGAAATGAAAATAAAAGAAGATTTGTTTCCTGTTCTTCTTCGTTATAGTACAATGCAGCATTTGTTTGTGGGTCACATGACATAGAAGCTGTGTTAGCTAATTTTAAATATAGACATAAAATACAAATACATAAAATATCCAAACTAATCAGATAAAAATTAATGTATCTTATTTATCTAGGGTGGCCATTATATCTGATATGATTTGGGGTCAAAGGACATGGAAGTAAAAACATTAATATTCAGATACAATTTTCATGTCTAATAAAAATGAAATTGTCAAAGGTACAAGTTCTATCTCATAGGATTTGGAGTCAGAAGGTCAGAATTTGTTTTGATGCAGAAAATAATGATTAAACAAGAAAGAGTTCGTTTTGTCTTTTACATTTCAAATGAGGAGTCAGATCCAAGAGACACAGATCATTTCACAGATGAATAAATTAACGTATGAACAATAAGGATAACTTTAACCCTGTGAACTCAATGAGTTTATTTATCTCGGTCCTGTTTTGAACCAGTTCCTGAGTCTGACCTCTCTCTGGTGAAGATGCTGCGTTCAATGACACCAGGCGACACTCACCCTGAACGCCCCCGCGCCCCGACACAGCACTCGGACTCTGCAGCTCAGCGGCGCCATGTTTTCTGCGTCTGATCCCTTTTTAAATAGTTTAATATTTAAACTGGTTAATTTTCATTCCGCACGAGGACGAGCAGGGAGCTCCAGGCTCGTCCGGGTCCCTAAACAAAATAACTCCGACCCCCGGTTGAAGCGGAACCTTAAACACCACACTTCTGTTCCGCATGTAGGGGCGGTCATTCCACGTTTATTTACGTGTGTCATTCAAACTCACATCTCACGTAGTTTTCAGACGAGGATTATATTTATTAAAGTGAAGATCAAACCCAAAGTTTTTTTAATTTTTTATAAAAGTTTAAAACCACACGCTAAATCCCTAACTGTGTGTTTTTATCTTTCTAACCGCGGAGTGACGCGTCGGCGCGCTACACGATCTCCCGCGACGCAGACCAGGAAGTGGCGGCGGGTAAAGTTTGAAGTCTCCGTGTTGTCCTCCCTCTGGCTCCTTTGTCTCTGTCCCCAGTTCCAGGTTCTGTCCTCCTGCCGCCATGAGGAGAACCAGGTCGTCGAGGAGTCAGACTAAGGCCGCGGCGGCGGAGGGAGGAGGAGGAGAAGGAGAAGCCCGCTCGGAGACAGGTTGGTTGTTGGTTCGAGCTCCTTCAGCTGCGCCATCATCTCTGTGTGCACCCGGGACGTGTCCTCACAGAGCCGGTCAATCGATGCTGGAGTTACCCAGATGTGTTGCTAGCTGGTAGTGTTAGCAAAAGCTGCTAACACGTGCTTCTGTTTACTAGTTTATAACCGCAAACATCAAATCTAACTCATAATGTTCTCAGCTGCTCTATAGATCTATGTTCATGCTACTTGACACATCTTCTCCTCTATTGTTTAATTTGATGCTGTGGTTTCTATTCAGTATATCAGTGAATCTTTGTTGTTTCAGCAACTTCCAAACAATTCAAATACAAATTAAAGTGCTTTACATGCGAGCTACAAAGAAATAGGATATTAAAATGAGTTATAAACATTAAGATTTAGATGCTAAAACGCCAAAGCAACTACTAAAGGAGATGATAAGTAGTAAAATAAGGTTAAACAGGTTCTTATTAAGAGTAAATATAAACCTAATGCGTTTTTTATATACCACAAATTTGTTTTTGTCTTCTTCCCCATTTAAAAATATAAATAATAACAGTAACTTCACAGCAAGAGTAAAGAAATAGTAATAACGCTGCAAATAATATGAGAATTAGACATCATGTGATGCTTTTTTATAGATAGAGATTTGTCTTAAGAAGATAAATAAATAGTCAAACTTGTCTAATTTTTGGATGTTAACATTTTATAGTTTCCACCCAAGAGAGAAGTCAGTTGTCCAGTATTTCAGTAAAATGCCTGTTGATGATAATGATCAGAGACAACACTGTGACTCTGACTCGTGTCCCTCTGTGGTCAGTGTGGCAGTGGCAGGGGGACGGGGGTCAGTGGGAGCTGTACTCGCCGGCCGCCTGCGCCTCGTTGGACTCCGCCCTCTCCTCGGGAGAAACCTCCGTCACGCTGGCCCTGGGACCGGGGACGCCCTACGAGGTCGACCTGAAGAAGATGGTGCAGATTAATCCGGTCACAAAATACAAGAGGAAGATTCGCTCTCAAACAGTCAAGTCAGGTGTGTGTCTGTTGTTGTCTTAATAAGTCAACAAATACAATTTATGTAGAATTATTTCATCATTTTTCTCAACATGGAAAATCTATGTTAGTGGTAGTAGCAGCCATAATAAGAGTATCATAATATGCATATAAACATAAATGTATATTGATTTTTTGTGATGTGTTTTAAGTTGTTCTTGTGTTATCCCTTTTTCCAGAGAGTGTTCCTGAAGCAAGTGACTCCACTGCTCTCAATGGAATGACCGTTCAAGTTAAAGAGGAAGAGGAGGAGGAGGAGGAAGAGGAGGAGGAGAAACCTGCAGCTAAGAAGAGGAAGGCGCAAAGCAAGAGTCAGACAAAAGCCAAGAAACCACCCAAAGAAGAGATAAAAACTGAAGGTAACATACCTGTAAATTCCATGTACTTTATGATGTATGTGTAAAAACATTAAGTACAAACATTAACTTTCTGAATCTGTGGATGTTGTGCAGAGGTCACAAGGACGTTGGTGATGAAGGGCAAAGCTCCGGTGGACCCTGAATGCAAAGCCAAACTCGGAAAGGTAAAGTCGATAAATATTCAATGGATATGAATTCAAAGTGAGAGATGATATTGATAGATGGATAGATGGATCCTTGAATATAACAAATTCTTCACTTTCTATTTCAGGCTCACGTTTACTGTGAAGGAAACGATGTTTACGACGTGATGTTAAACCAGGTAAAATATTCACAATGCCGGAACGAGTTTGAAAACTAAATGGATTCAGAAAGATAACCTGAAAGTTGTCTTACACTCTAGTGTAGTGAATAGTGTTAATTGATAAAAACAGAAATGCCTCCTGTCATGTTCTGACTTATAACTGTCATAGATTCATTTATAGCTAATAAAGCTGCAGGATGTAGATATATTACTGGTATATATTGAAGTTTTGGATTTTGTTTTGTGCGAAAGTGAACATATTTTTTCTTTTATCTTGTTTTTCAGACAAATCTCCAGTTTAACAACAATAAGTATTATCTGATCCAGCTGCTGAAGGACGACAGCTCCAAGCTCTACAGCGTGTGGCTGAGATGGGGTCGAGGTGAGTTCACTAGGCACTGACCAGTCTTTGAACTGGTCTCCCTTGATTTAGCAGGATTTAACCACCCTTCCTTTAATCGAGGAAGGAAACGCTTGTGGTGACTGTTTGTCTCTCTTGTGTCATCAGTGGGCAAAGTGGGTCAAAACAACCTCACACCCTTTGGTGGAGATCTGCTGAAAGCCAAAGATTTCTTCAAGAAGAAGTGAGTTTGTGTCTTTGAAAGGTCTCAGGTGGGCGGGAGGCTCGGTACAGTTCTGACATGTGTTTGTTTGGTCACAGGTTCTTGGATAAGACCAAGAATGAGTGGGAACATCGGGCCAGTTTTGAGAAAGTGGGTGGAAAGTACGACATGGTGTTCATGGACTACAGCACAAATGAAAAGGTAGGTTTAAAAGAAACTGAGCCTAAGACCTGTCTTCTGTATCTCCTCGATATCTCTATAATTAGGGGTCTGACAGGAATCTCCACTGAATCCATGACGGGGTCTGCTTCATGTTCACGGATGTATTTCTCTGTAGCAGGAGGAGTCCACAGTGAGCACCGTACCCAAAGAGAAGAAGAGCTCCACGCTGGACGTGAAGATCCAGTCTCTCCTGGAGCTGATCTGTGACCTGAAGGCCATGGAGGAGTGTGTGCTGGAGATGAAGTTTGACACTCGGAAAGCTCCTCTCGGTGAGTCAGGCCGAGGCGGAAATCTACCATTAAATAACATTCACACGTCTAATTAGATTCTATGCAGAAGTTGTGCCATCTGACAACACAAGCAGACCTTTCATCCCTTTGCTTCCTTCCTCTGATTCAATGTTTGTTTTCTTCCCCACAATCGCAGGCAAACTGACCTCGGAGCAGATCCGCGCAGGCTACACCGCGCTGCAGAGAATCGAGGAGTGTCTGAAGAAGAAGGGAAACCACCGTCTGCTGCTGGAGGCCTGCAACCAGTTCTACACCCGCATCCCTCACGACTTTGGGTGAGGAATACGTGGAGCGCGTATGATCCGAATGATTGAAAAGATTTAAAGGCTTTCACAGCTGCCTTCAATCTATTGCTCATTAAAAGATGTTATTCTGCAGCTTGAAAACCCCCCCGCTCATCAACACGGAGGAGGAGCTGAAGGAGAAGATTGCACTGCTGGAGGTAAAGGGATTCTCCATTAATTAAAAGATTTAAACCCAATACCCTTCAGGATCTTTGTAACTTTCCACTGGAACCTTTTAGCTCCTTGAAAAAACTCCTGTGACTAAAAGTTCCAGGTTCTTTTATGTCCGAATGCAGCCTATGAGATATAATATGTTGTTTCTGATTTTCCCTTCAGGCTCTGAGTGACATCCAGATAGCCGTGAAAATGGTCCAGTCCAGTGAGGGCGGGGACGAACATCCTCTGGACAGACAGTACAGCTCCCTCCAGTGCAAGCTACAGCCTCTGGACTCCTGCAGTGATGAGTTCAAGGTCTGTGTGTTGTAAATAATGTCATTATGCAACTTACAGGTAAAGTCAAACTATAAATCTCTGTGAGAATCAAGCAACAAACCGTCCTCCCCTCTATGCTTTGAAGGTTATAGAGAAATATCTGCTGTCCACTCACGCCTCCACCCACCAAGACTACAGCATGAGCGTCCTCGACGTGTTCTCAGTGGACAGAGACGGAGAGAGCAGCAGCTTCCTCTCACAGATACACAACAGGTGAGTCGGGTTAGAGACCAGCAGAGGTTTCTTTGGCCTCAGACGTTTGGTAGAAACACAAATCAGCTCTGTCATACTTCTAAAAATCCTCGTTTGTCTACCAGGACTCTGCTGTGGCACGGCTCCCGTCTGTCTAACTGGGTCGGGATCCTCAGTCAGGGGCTCAGAGTGGCCCCCCCCGAAGCCCCCGCCACCGGATACATGGTAGGATAGATGCATAGAAATACATGCACTCTTTTTCCATCTGATTCTTCATTTATATTTGTCTCAAATCAAGTCCGCTGCTTAAAAACCTCAAAAATAAATGAAATAAATACACAATATTAAATGAATTCTGTTAATAACATGTAATGACAGTCATAGTGTAATAATGTAACTTCCTTGTGTCTCTCGTGTAGTTTGGTAAAGGGATCTACTTTGCTGACATGTCGTCAAAGAGCGCCAACTACTGCTTCGCCAATCAGAACAACCACGTTGGACTGTTGCTGCTGTGCGAGGTGAGTTTAAATCCCTCCTCTCGTCTGTCAGTGGCTGTTAAATGTAGTAGTAAACTGCCTGCACATCCCAGTGTGTGGTCGTTTTGTCTATTTAAAGATTGTATATTATATTTTCGTATCAATAACTAATAGAAAAAACTTTACAACTTGTTTTTAGAGAAGATTTTCTATTTTCCGGTCTCTCATCTGCTCCTCTTCATCGCTTGTTTCCCAATAAAACCAACATGGTTTTAACATCAAATGATAAGCTGGGTCCAGATGTGTTGCAGCACTGTTTCACTGTGTTGTGTTGTGTTGTGTGTGTGTGTGTGTGTGTGTGTTGTGTGGTCGCAGGTCGCGCTGGGAGACAGTCACGAGCTGCTCGATGCCGACTACGAGGCCGCTAACCTGCCCGCTGGTAAACACAGCACCAAGGGCCTGGGACAGACCGGACCCGACCCCAAGAACTCAGTCACCCTGTGAGTCCGACTCATCACACTGACTCGTGTCATACAGGCACAACATTGATTCACTGTGTTACACAACTAAAATCTTTACATTTATCTGAGAGGGGGGGAGGGGGGGGAATTACATTAGCAAATAAAAGACATGAATATAAAAAAAAAGATTAAGGATTAAACTTTTATCATTTTTATAATGTTTGTTTGACACAATTTCAGTTTTATTTTGAAAACCCCCCAGAGTAGTCAATACTATAAATAGTTGTTTGTTGTTGTTAACTTCAATAATATATATAATACATTTTTTGCAATTACATTAAAGTTAATCTCAACTCACGTCCCTAGGGCTTTTTTGTTTTTAATTGGGCTCAAAGAAACGACAGAAAAGTTTAAAAACTCGTTTTACGTTTTGAAAGTTCTTAGTTCTGTTGCAGTTTGTTCAATGTGTTGCTGATGGGATCCGACCATGTGAGTGAGACCATGTCCCCCTCTCTCCCTCTCAGGGGCGGTGTCACGGTGCCGATGGGGCCCGGGGTGAAGACGGGCGTGGGTAAGAACAGCGTTTACTCCCTCCTCTACAACGAGTTCATCGTGTACAACCCGGCTCAGACTCGCATGAGGTACCTGCTGCGGATCAAGTTCAACTACGCTTCACTGTGGTGAGGCTGTGAACGGGTCGTGTGTCAGGATCATACATTCTTAACGCTGCTTTCAGACATGCACTGAACTCCCGGAGGAGAACGCAGTAGCTCCTGATGTTTTCCTAGAACTTTCCGGGATAGTTCCCTCGAGTTGACGATGTTTCAATCAGGCAACGGACGCGAAAAACACAAAACGAATACAAATATACAGGAAGGAAAAATTCCTGTATACCCCATAGACCCATAGACGTGGGAGACACAGACGAAAACATCAACTCGGAAAGACGAGCTTCGAGAGTCCCCCCCCCCCCCTCTTCCTCCTGCGTCCTTCATATGTATAAAGACACATTTTCTAGAGTTCATGTCTGAAAGCAGCTTGTCTTTCTTTGTGGGGGGGGGTTGTTTAGCTCTGGTTTTGGAGGATAGGATGTTAAACCTGAACATGCTGCTGGTGCTGGATGGAAAACATGAATGTTAACTCTCTCAGTGATGGAGATCTGTCACTAATTCACTAATTCATTAGTTTTGACCATTGTTGTCTCTTTTCAAGTAAACAATTTTTGTTTGCGGCTTCTCAAATGTTTTTTCTTTTTTTCCTATCTGAGTCAGTTTGTTCTAAAAGAATATACAACTGGCATTTTTCATGTTTTCTGAAAAATAACTCTCCTAAAAGGCGAGGATTGAGAATATAATAACATTTAGCACTACATTTTTATGTTGCTTTATCCTCGTATCAATAGATGTTAAATTGCATGTTGGCAACATTTTAGTTTTCTGTTTTCTGGTCCTGGTTAGTAACACAAAACTCCTTCAGGCCGGTTTGACACCAGTGTTTATACTGAGTAATTACCACAGTTTTTATGAATGTTTCCTATTAGTGTTATAAAATATGTGTAAACAATGAATTCAGTCTAAAAGTGTCTTCTGTCATTTTTTTATTCATGTGAAACAGTCTGTAAAAAACACAGATGTGGTTACGCTTTTAACATAACAATACAAATAAAGGACATTTTCATGTTATTTGGAGTGTGGGTCTTTGTGTGTGTGTG
Source organism: Pleuronectes platessa (assembly GCF_947347685.1). Taxonomy (NCBI): domain Eukaryota; kingdom Metazoa; phylum Chordata; class Actinopteri; order Pleuronectiformes; family Pleuronectidae; genus Pleuronectes; species Pleuronectes platessa. The sequence goes on from NC_070638.1 coordinate 3,771,631, forward strand.
TCTGTGTTTGTTGTGTTTGTTTGGTGTTGGGTGTTCAGCTTCACCTCCTCCCCAGTAGGCAGAGGAAGATGATGACGATGTCGAGGTAGATGGTGAGGGTGGCGTTGATGTATTCTTCGGGATCCAGGCGGTAGCTCATCGCCCCCATCATCAGCTGACAGTCAATCATGAGAAACTGAGGAGGAAGAGAGGGTGGAAGAGGAGGAAGAGGAGGAGACGCAGGGTCAGAGACATTTTAACACGTCGCAGAAGGAGAACGATCCACGACGGCTGAATTTCATTTAGCTGCTTCAGGTTCAGGATCCTGTTTTTGTGCTCGCTGGATCACACAGGTATAGATATATAAGTATTCAGATCCTGCTGTGGAATAAGTAAGTATTAACCAAACATGTTTTTAGCCTCTTGAAAGTGTTTTTCCTGAAGGGAATTTAGGGAAAGTCACCTTCAGTTATTGCTTTGTGCTCTGATCTATAAAGTTAACATGAGTTTCACCTCTCAGGCTGTTTACAGCAGTGAACGTTGTCTGGACTTTATGAAAACCAGAACTGACCATGAACAATATACTGAATTGCTTTTAATCTACTTTTTAAAAGTCCGAAATAAGCCAGAACAAAAGTTTTTTTTATATGAATTTGTTCATCCTGTGTGAGTCTTGTTTGTGCGTCATCCCTTTAGATAGTTATCATCATATATTGTACTTTTACCATTGAATACACCAGAGCTCCCAGACACCCGTAGGCGATGGCACCGATGTTGGAGAAGAAGATGGCGAAGAATCCAAACATGAGGATTTCGACCGACAGGATCAGCAGAATACCGTAACAAGTCGTGAAATCATAACGGGTCTGAAAACAAAACACAATTTCATTTACTCCATTAAAGGATTTTATTGATCTTATTGAAAAACACCACAGGTTGATTCTGAAACGGCTCCTCATCCGAGCCTGCCGGACTCACCTGTGCTGAGAAGGCGATGATTACCACAGTGATCACCAGCGTCACTCCCATCATGATGAACACAACATCAGTGTCGTAGAACGAGGCCATGGTTCCCACCATGTACGAGAAGCTCAGGGTGACCACAACCTGTCGGCACCAAATTCAACACACACACCGGTTTAGTTTAGTTTGAAGTTACAGTAATAATAGAAAAACCCACATTTAGCCGCAGACATGTTTTACTCCACTAGACCAGACGGTGGGTTTGTTCTCTGAAGCTCTGCAGAGAAACCAAACAGGAAGAGACTGTTCTACTTTAACATCCCAACAAAACCTCAGAGGCTCAGTGAGAACTCAGGTGGAAACCGAACAAGAACAAGTAAAGTCAAACACCAAGAGAGGTTTAGATAAAAATAAAGATGGACGACATGACGGCGCCCTAAAAGTGAAGCCAGAGCATCTCGATCGCCGCCTAGTGGCTGACTGCTGTACAGGTCAGAAATCCTTTCTCCTCCATGTTAGCAGATGACATGTGAACCAAAGTAAAAAGTCAAATTACACTTCTGATTATTTTATTGATGAAAGATGGTTCCTGTCATTTTGAGTATTTCTTATCACATGAGTTCGGTTTTATTTCATTATCTGGTGATGGAGAAATTGGTTGAAATGTCCCTGGTGGAGTTTGTGTTTCCCACATCAGTGACGACTGATCAGATGTGACTGTACTGGACTTTACTGAAATATGTTCCGAGTACACTTACATAAAAGAATGACTTAATATGTTTACTCTGATTTGGGTGGTTTTCCAGTAAAGAAGTTTATTGAGACACTTTTATCTGCTTCACGTTACACCACATTTCACTTCTCTTTCCAGGATGTGGCTTTGTTTCTCAACAAAACATTTACGGTTTCAATTAATACCATGAAAAATGGGTTTATTGCTTGTTAGTGATTATCGATTTATTTACATAGCACATTAAACACAGCAGGAGTTGAGCCAATGTGCTTTATAATCATGGGGAAGGAAACAAACTACCCAAGTATGGATAAATAGAAAGTAGAATTAAACTGAAATCCAAAATAAAGTGTAGTGAGAGACACAGACGATAAGTTAAAAGTAAATAAGTAAAAATTCCATTCTCATAACGATGGGAACACAACAATCAAATTTAACAACACCGGTGTTTCCGACTCACCAGGCCCACGATGTTCCAAGGGTACCGACGTCTGAAGGATTCACAGAGGGCGAGGGGGACCACGACCACGCCGAAGATGAGGACGGAGCTGAGGAAGACCCACAGGTTCTCCTGCACCGCCTCTTTCACCACGCTGGAGAAGGTGAACACACACACCACAGTGAAGGTGAAGACCAGCTGCAGAGTCAGGATGCTGAACACCTGAGAATGGAGAGGAGCTTTATTAGTAAATCAGCTGCAGGGAAAGGTAGTTAAAAGAGGTTCAACCACGATTGTGTGAATTCTTGATGTAGATAGATAGATAGATGGATAGATAGATAGATAGATAGATAGATAGATAGATAGATAGATAGATAGATGGATAGATGGATAGATGGATAGATGGATAGATAGATAGATAGATACTTTATTCATCCCCGAAGGGAAATTAAGTCCTCATAGCAGCCGGTACATTTGAATACAATAAAATTCAATACAATAGAATAAAATAAAAATATTGAGGTAGAAAGAATAAAAACAGAAACACAAGATAAATAGGTAGATAAGGTGCAGTGGCAAGATGATGGTAATAGTACTGATGATATGCTGGTAATGTTATTGTTAGACAGTATATAAAAATAGTACAGTATATATAGTATATAAATATAACATAATATATATATTTATATATGATAGTAATTATACCAATATAAAAGCAGTATATAGTAATAATAATAATGGCAGCAACAGTATATATAATAATAGTAAATATAATAATAAGAATAATAACATGTACACATGTATAAATATGTGTATATAGACTTATTTATACAAATAATATACAAACAGTATGATATAATATGATATGATATATAGTAGAGGTATAAATATAAGTATCGACTCTACAATAGATAATATAATATACTATGAGTGTGAGAATATGTAGACAGAGTGTGCAAAAGACAATATTATTGTATAAAATTATATATAATATCAATATGGTTTATATTAACACATATCACATATGATGTGAAGTAAGTGTTCCAGTATATGGAGCGGAGTGTTGTACAGCATTGCATAGGTCATGGTACTGTACCATGATGGAGAAAAACACGTATACACGGTATGTGAGTGTATTAATGACATACATAAAATGATTATTAAAGATTTTGAAAAGGAAAGAAGGATTTTAATATCTTTAACAGACCAGAGGAGTTGAGTCTGTTAGTTTTCACACAGCAACTAGTATCCTGGAAGCATCTGTCAATCATCTTTAAATCCCTGGAGTTTCTCCTTCAACCTCTGAGGAGGGTTTGAACCCAAAACATTCTGTAAAAACATGCTTCACGCAGTTTAGCAGTGATCAGTAAGAATATACTCACCTTTCTAACAAACCCTCTCCTCACCAGCTGGTCTTCAAAAGCAGACGGCTCTGTGGGGGCGGTCGGGTCGGACTGGGTTTCTGGGAGAGTGTCCTTAAACGACTCGTTCACAGGGCCCGGCTCACTGGTGCAGGCCGCCTCAGTCATGGTTGGACAGTACTCTGCTGGGACTGGGGAGTAGGCTGGTGGGGGCTGCTGCTGGTAGGAGTACGAAGGTGGTGGTGATGGTGGTGATGAGGACTTTTCTGGGTCTGATGCGTCCGCCATTGTGGAGGAGCCCTGAGGTCCAAAGGCAAGGTTCAGTCATTTCAGAATCAGAATCAAGGATTTACCACACAGAGAGTTTGCTTTGCAGTTTTGGTTCATTACAATAAACTCAGAAAGTCGAAAAATAAGGGTGAAGATGAAGCAAATACAAAACCAAGTTCTTAAATAATGAGGAGAAAAATATAACAAATCTCAGGGAACTCATATATTTTCTGTCGATGAATAATTCATCTAATACCTGCAGCTCTAATAACAGTAAAATGCGATTGGCTCATAAACATAATTTATAACTATATATTATTGGCACTATCACCAGTCTCTGCACCTTAGAACCGCACGTGCCCATAACTCTCTTACTGTTTATATTGTTGTTGTTTTTTTTATTGTCGTTTTTATATTGTTGTTTGTACAGTGCACCAACCACACCAAGGCAATTTCCTGTATGTGCAAATATACATGGCAATAAAAATAATTCTGATTCTGATTCTGAAATCTGAATCTGAACGACTGATCAGAAACTTTCCTCAACAAAATCAAACAAATTCACATGAAAAAAAACAAAAGAATTCATTTTGTTGTGATTCAAAAACTCACCTAAATGATTTATTATCCTGGTAGTCACTGATACATTTTTGATTATTCGTCTAATTATCTAATGGTCTGGTCCGTTTCAGCCTGACCCAACACAAGGTGGGTGGAGACTGTGGTTGACTGTCAGGAACTCCGTCCTGTTCATGGTTGGTTACATTAGCTGAGATGTTTCAACCAGTCTTTATGCCGACTTGTTGCTCAAGAGCAGAATTAACTTTGGGAAGTCAAACTGGGTCGTGGGGATGTGAACCACTTCTACACGACTTCACATACAAGGTGCATCTACCCAGCAGTAATTCAGTTTTATAGAATCTTTACTGCAGATAAACCAGGTAGGATGAATACAAAGTTTTCTAACTTCCCTCTGCCCCGTGAAATGTTTATAAAATATGTTGAATTCAAACATTTTGTTTTAGTATTTTACTTTCAAAGACATTTCAGTGATGTTATGTCGACCCACAGACAAAACCCTCTGGAATTTAAATTAGTTTTTAAAATTTCATCGTGACTTAAAATCATTCTCTGTGCACCTTGTTCCTTTTCCTCATTTTACCAAAATCACAAACACACACAAATATCTGAACTGTTATTCAGTTTGATCAGATACAAGAAGGAAGAGAGCCTCAAATACTAAATTCAATAGGTTACAAATTCCTCTGTTTACCTTCAGTGGTTTCTAATATACTGAAGTCTGCATTACAGACACCTCTGCTACCAGAGATCTCAAAACTTTCAAACTGCAGTAACTGGTTGAGCAGATATACTAAATGTAGGATATTTGTTTAACTGCTTTGGTTCCATGATAGAGAATAAAGAGAAGGATTCTTACCTTTTCTGCTGGTCACAGGTCAGTGCTGGGTGAGGAGGCTCTGGAATAAGAACTTGTGTGTGTGTGTGTTATTTATTCTCTGCTTCACTTCCCTATTGTTTGCGAAAAACAAAAGTTTGGAAACTGGAAAGTCCACCGTTACCTTAGACCTGGTTAGAGGGTTATGAAGTCTTGAGATCTACAGGAATTCACAAACACAATCTAATTGTCTGGACAATAAAAAGTAAAGTGTATTATACATTTATATATCGTGATTTTCATCTTGTTTAATTAGCAGGATTACACAAAAAAAACTCTACTTAAAGTATTAAGGTGAAACTTGGTAGAAGGAAAGAAGCCATTGAAATCTGGTGTGGATCCATATCAGGAGTCAGATCCAAGATATTTTTTTTTAAATCACAATCTTTAACGCTGAAAAGGGAGAAAAGTACAGTTTGTCAACTACTAAACTAAAGTTATTAACATTTGTGAGATATTTCATTACTGCACGGTGCAATTTGTGAAATTTAAATTCTCCAAGGCGTCCTGCTTTAGGGTCTGAACGACACATAAGACCATGAAACACAAAACAGACGTTGACAAAACATCTCTCACACATATTTATTGTAAAAAATACATATAAAAACCATTTGTGAGACATACAAAAGATTTGGAGCTTAGAAACAGGATATTGAACAGACAAAGACCAAGCCATTTTTTCTTGAATTGCATTACATATTTACAATTTAATAAATAAATTTCAATTTGTTTTTTATTACCAAAGTAAAAGGCAGATTGTCCATATCTTGGGAAGGGGGGAAGGGGGGGGGGGGGGGGGGGGGGGGGGAGTTGCAGATACTGCTGTGGTGGCTCTTTGAAAAAAAAAAAAAAAAACATTCTCGTCGTCTAAAGCGTTGGTTTCAAAGCACAGGGCAGAGGGGGGGCAGTGTGTGTGTGTGTGTGTGTGGGGGGGGGGGGGGTTGGCGCCCTGTGATTTAAAACCGAGGAGTTTAGCGACATCTACACAAAACACCACCGTTGATTGGCGAGGAGCTGGTTTATTACACACAGAGCGTTTAGTTAGCATCGGTAAAAATTGAGGTATTGCACCACACAGCTTCAAGGGGGTAAGAAAGTAAATGAGAGTAACATGGGGTTTTAGATTGTCTGTTTTTCTTTTTCTTTGTTTTTATATAAACGACAACCAAACCACCACCAACCCCCAGTCCCCCCCCAAAACACACACACACACACACACACAAACACCCCCCACCCTCTCCCCTCCCAGCCAAAGTATACAACATCATAACTTATCACCACAACAAATGTAACACCTAATGATCACTACACCTCATCCTCCGCACTCGCTCACACAATGCCCCCAATGCACAGACACACACTTTTGGCATCATTATTTCGAGTCTCTGATACATAATGAAAGAGAGCAAACATGCACGTGGCTGCCCCCGAGTGGCAGGACGAGTCGTAGCACCTCAGACTGCAGGACACCGGGGATCAGAGAGGAGAGAGAACAGCCCTGGGTGAACAGAGCAGCCAGTGGGAGACCTGTGCACCGGGCTGACCTCGCCACCGATCAATACGCGTCGTGGGAGCGACCGGGACACATGGCACAGACTCGCCCTTTGAGCAGGCAGCAACAGCAATCGATCTTTTGTTCTTTCCCAGTTTCCCTCGGCCCGTGCTCGACCTGCAACCGGTCGGCATCCGCTGAGCAGCCTTATTGCCGGGGCTCGGCCTCAGCTCGGCCCCGAAAACACTACAAACACCTGCTGGCCCCAGAAGGTCTGGCACCAGGCAGAGGCAATCAGCACACAGGAAACAAGGCAAAGGAAAGCCATCGAACACGTTAAGCAGTAATCATGATCATAATGTGATATCATATTTAAAAAACTTTATAAAAATAGGCGGGGTAGGGGTTATGTAATTATTAACCATCAGCTGTCCATAGCCTGCAGTGACGGTAGGAGAGAGAGGCAGATGACACATGGTGCAAACATGCCCCCCCAAAAAATACATCCCTCAACCAGTCACTTTCACCGCCCCCCCCCACTCAATCTGGCTTTGATGGAGCCAGATGGCAGAACTGTCACTTGGGGTCCAGTCCAGAAAACCATCCGGACTGCGCCCCGGAGAGAACGGGGGGGGGGGGGGGGGGACACACGAAACGCTCTTACAGCTTTCAGAAAGTAGAACAGGACCACGAGAGTCTCCCACACTTCGTACCAATGCCACATGAAACAGGATGTTCGAAAAAAAGCTTTAAAATATCAAAAGGTTAACCCGCTTCTCCAAGCAGACGTCTGGGCAGTTTACAGTAAACACACACACACACACACACACACACACACACACACTCGTGAATGCACAAACATTCTCAGGACATTTCCTGTCCCTGGTCATCGTTTGAACACACAGACGAACTCACACACTCACAACCCAGGCCTTATGTGGGGGGAAATAAAAAAAAAAAAAATCAGCCTTTGAGGGACAAAAGTGCTCAAATTGGTGCCAACACCAGCGCCCCCCCGACCCCAGGGATCACCGACCACCTTCCACAACACTCACCAAGCAGCAGCACGGTAAACTCAGCGCTTACTAACCACCTACGAGACACTGGCCTACCGAGGGAAAATCAAAATAAAGAAAACATTAAGCCCCCGAAAGTTCCCCTGAAATGTTTACAGGTAATAGAAAACAGATAACACCAAGTCAACGCCCCCCCCCCACTCACCAAAACACATCCCTTGACCTGCACCGGTTGAGAATAAAGCAACATGTATGTGGTTTGAAGAGTTCACGTGTGAGGTTGGTTCATTTGGGTTCAGCCGAGGAAAGAACACATTCATCGGATGCACGACGTGGAACAATACTCGTTTTTTTTTGCAAAATACTTTTTGATAAAATGACTGATCCCATTCGGAAGGGAGAAGAATAACACCGGAGCATCCAGAGTCTCATTCTCCATGTTCCTGCCCCAAGCTCAACATCTTCCTGGGGCACGCTCCATCTTTCTGGTGGGAGATTACAGAGTTGATGCTTTTTTTTTTTTAAATCCGTGAAATAGAAAAGGAACCCCTCCACTTCTGTTTCCACAAGCGTCCACAGATTACACCGAGCAGCTGTTTTCTTTTTTTGTCGTTGGAGTTTGGCTTGAAATGGTCTCGACCAGGTTCAAATGGACTGATCCGAATGGAGAGCATCGGCTGTCACGCACTGTAGCCCCCCCCCCCCACCGCTGCTGGGATCTTCTGTTTTCCACTCAAATATGGGTTTGCGTCTGAGAGGGACTGGTGGCTTTTGATTATTCAATAACACATCTTTAATGGGATTCTATTAGGATTCAGTGTAGTCTCCTGTAAAGGTGGAACAAAAAGGAAGAGAGAGAAGATTAGACAAAGTGTAAACAGTCTGCAACAGGACATTCATGTTTTATAATCAGAGGACATCACATTGAATTGTGGGAAATTCTCACCAACACGTGTTGCTCTGACGTGAAACAGTATAAACAGGTCATAACACTTTGGTGTTCACCGTAAACCTTCCTCTGGTTATACATCAAACCTGCTGCTATAGATACTGAACCACTTGACATTGATTCACTAATAATGTTCTAATAATAAAGGTCACAGCTGAACGATGTGTTTACAGCGGATGTACAATCAAATGGACCGGCTTATGAGACTCGGTTCTTTACACATCATCGACTGACAGAATGAAAACTGGACTGAAATGTACGGTCAAAACTCTTAAAGTTATTTATCTTTATTCAATAGCGGGACATCTTAAAAATAAAAAAAGCTATTGGTACATCTGAATAAGATTTGTTGTGATGTTTTGGTGCAAACATAAAATATAAAAATATATAAAATCGATTATAATGCTTGTGGCTTGATTGATGACTCATCTGTGTTTGCTGTGAAAAAGCTCTCGATCGACCCCAATGACCTTTTGTTTAGATTCTAGATTATGTAACTGCAACTTTTTTTTATTATTCACAACCACGGCACATTCAGCGAGTCTGACGGGTGCGTACCTGAGTCGGGTTGGTCACTGTGCAGGGGGACATGTGACCGGGGAGTCAATCGAAGGGATGCTCGGGGCAGCACGGCTTCACTTTGGACCAGGAATCAATGCAGCTGCAGGGAGAGAGAGAGAGAGAGATCCGAGATGAGGACACAGAGATGATTTCTTTTTGATTAAGTCGTGTTAATTAATATGTGAAAACCTCGGCGGTAGATTTGAGCTTCGTGGCGTCTCCCACCAGGATTGAGCCACTTACTGACGATATGAAGTAACACTAGACTTGATCATTAAATTGAGCTGTGAACAAGTTTAAATACTCATATAGAAATGAAGCCGCAGGTCAATTAACAAATAACTGGCCAAACAAACCAGTCATTTACAAGTTGTAGCTTCTAAATTGGGGACGATGTGTCACAGTTTGTAATTATCCTCAACCGTCACTGTTTGGTCTCTGAAATTCCTCGGCTTCTCCAAATCTGTGTTGTTCAACTGGACGGATCAGAAAGTCAGAGTCAAAGGGACAAAGCTCAAAACCGACACCGTGCATCTCTGTGAAAAGGGAAAGATTAACGTGATGTCAGGGCTGCTTCACGCAAAAAATCTACTTCAGCTGCAATTTGATTTGCCTAAGTTTCCCCTCCGCTGGTTATTCATCACAGTTAAATGTGACTTATGATCTCACTGTCAGGGGGAAGTTGTTAAGTGATGGATTTTTAAATGAATCTGCACTGACAACTCTGACAGGATAAATAAGAGACAGGATCTTTAAAATGACAGATGAACTAATCCTGGTAACTTTCAGGCCTCAGCACGGACTGAACTGTAATTACGGGAAAAGAAAAGACTGCCCAGAAGTTGGGAAAACAAAAGGAGAATGACTTGCATGTATAATAAATGGGCTGAAACATGTATAAACACCTTTGGTCCTTTAACAGCTCGATGGTAATTTCTTTTCTTTCAAGCTGAGATTGCACAACTCTGTGTGACGCACCTCAATAAATGATGCGGCTGTTTTCACGGTTGTGAAAGAACAGAACGGCCACAGCGAGACTTCAGTTGTGAAATCTCTGTTTGCAAATATTCACATCATTTACTCGTAAAAATAAACTGGCACAAGGACGGACACACAAGCAAAGTGTTGTTTCTCCTGCTCCATAGAGTGAACAGAGTTTCCTCTAATGCAGAACTTATCTGTTTTACCTCATGTTTAACAGAATGACCCTCGATGGCGCCGCCTCCTTAGCGGTTATCGTGAAAACTATTGAGATCATTTGATCTTTTCCCCGAAATGTGAAACGGCACAAAACAACTTCTGCTTCCTTGTTTTTCTACCTCAACCTGGTCACCACGCTTTCTCAGATCAAGATATCTTTATCTGAGCTGATCACGTTTTCCAAACCGTGTACAGAGCGAAGAACACGTGTCCATGTTCTTCTTTGCGTGACTAAAAGCACACGTTTGAGAACACGTGCTGTGTGTTGTACCCTCCTCTTCTCTGCCTGTCTGGTTCGTGGTAATGTGAACGGAGCTCTGTTACCTCTTATGGTAGACGCAGAGGCAAGCCAGCCTGGCGATGGTCTCTCCCTGGACCAGATCCTCCAAACAGATGGAGCACTCTCCACTGTCTTTACTTAGCACATCCGCTGTAAACAAAAAACAAACACACACACACACAAAGCAACCATGAGTGTTTCCAGCTTTAAAAAAAAAAACATAAATGAATCACACAGCAACTGGTGTGTGTCTGTGATGGGATACTTACTATTGTAAGGTAGGGGGGGAGACGTGAGGCAGCTCAACAGGTGATCCTCGATCCGACCCCCGGGGAAAGGCTTCGAGCAGAAAGGACAACGGATATCTGCACGGAGCAGAGACACAGGACAGTTTAATGTGTTGTTTCATGCAGAGGTATAAATGATGGATGCTGCTCACATCACAATTTAACACAAGCGCTGTGTTTGGACGTCTAGATGACACAAAGCGAGGAGCAGACAGAAACACGAGCAGGACGTGTAGGAGGACGTTCTCTCGTCCTGCAGAGGATGTGAATGGGTTTTGAACTTTGAAGAGTGCAGCTGACTCAGGATAGTTGGAAGCTTTATTTGACTGCATGCAAATCAGTGACTGTGGCCAGAGCCGCCCCCTGAGCGGGACAGACAGGCAGAACCGTCCTGCCCTACATTCTCCTCCATCTCTGAACCGCTGCCAGCAGAGAGCCCGCCTGGGAAGTTGTGACCCATTTCCCCACACTTGCTGGAGGGGCTGGCCCGGGAAGCCCTCTTCTGCACTGTGACTCTGTGTGTGTGTGGTAGAGCAGCTGACACACAAACACCAAGCACCTACTTTCACTTCCTCTGCAAACTCTTGTTCCCATTTTGTGATGCACTTTAAAGGAAGCAGCGGCCAGTTGCTTGTGTTTTCAACCTGCAGGCTGCAGAGACACTGTCAACAGGCTCTGAGACATGAAAGAGCGAGCGTGGCATCACTTCCAGTTTTGACCCCACAGCTCGGCCTCGGACAAAAGAGCCTCTTGATGGTTTTTAGTGAGCATGCGAGCACGAGAAAAGAGATAATCTCCTCAGGAATGCCAATTCCACATGTAATCCATTTTAATTTCATACTGGGTAGACTGAGGGGGTTTCAAACCGGGAGATGTTTAGATTCAGATTAAATACCCAGAACTATATTCTCTTTAACTTTAAACTTCCTTTTCTCTGAACCCACGTCACTCTTTCCTATTTCCTGCTGCTAATTTATCATCGGTCCGATTTAAGCATCATCTGTCATACCCCCCGAATGCCGTCGCACATTTTGATGCTGCTGATGCAACGAGTTATTTCCTTTTTGCTCATGTTGCCAAGATGTGACACATCCAGGACTTTCCGAGCAGCCGCGGCTGAACGTGTCCCCGGGCTCGGGTTGCTTTCATTTTCACCCAAACAGCTGCTGATGGAGACCAGACACATATCATGGAAAGTGTTTAAAATGTCCCGTATAAACAGAACCAGTGCGCTGTGTTACTGGTTTCACTTACTGCCATGGCGGTTGTTCACACGGTACAGGCCGATCCATGCCTCGGACACCGGCCGCTGGTGCGTGCCCCGGACCCGGGCGGATCTTGCGCCAACGCTGCGGCCCGAAGAGTGCCGATTCCCGGGCAGCCGCTCGGAAAAAGTGCGGTGGGGCGTGCGGCCTGTCTCCTCCCCGGGCTGATGCTCCGCGTCGACGGGAGCCTCCGGGCTCGTGTTGCCGTCTTCCCCGGGTTTCCCCTCGCCGTGGTGGTCGTCCGCGGGGGACGCCTGGCTGATGCCGGAGGACGGGATGCTGTGGTGGTCGGCGGGGCTTCCGTCGGCGCTCGCCCCGTGCTGCCCCAGGTCCGAGTCGCTGCCCTCCTCCGATCGGCTCCGGTTGGCCTCCGTGTCCTCGAAGCTTCCGGAGAAGTCCACCATGAGGCTGGTGGGTCTGGCGAGGCGGGGTCGCCGGTAGGAGTCCCGCTTGGTGCCATCTTTCCCGAAGGCGGACGGCGCCGGGTCCTCCTGGAGGCGACTGGCTCTGGTGCCCATCTCTAGCGGGGAGCTAGTTCAGCCGTTAGCCGAGCGGCTGCTTCCTCAAACCACCGCGGAACCAGGCGGGCGAGTTCACCTCCAAACGTCCCCGAAACTTCCCGGTGCTCGGGCGCGAACCGTGGGGGATAAAGACCCGTCCAGACACCGAGCGGCTCGGGGGAGATGTTCGTAGGTTCGTCGGAGAAGCTCCGGCCTCAGTTTGTCTGGACTCTCAACATTTTCTCTTTTTTTTTTGACGTGACCGATGTCGCTGCTGCAGCGGAAACACTGAGCTCAGCTTCCTCCTGTGCGTCATGTGCTATAGTTACGGTAGCGTCATCAACCGACCCACCAGCTGCTCAATACAAATATTTCAAATCTGAACAAAAACATTTTAATAAAGATCAAAACTTAAAGAAGGAAAAATTCTAATCCGAAACTACAAAGAAATCTAAACATGAAACAATTTATATCGAAATATTGAACAATAAACAAATCTAAATATTGAAGTATTTGACATCTTAAAATTCATGAAATGTCTTAAAATATAAAACATTAAATCCAAACATTGAACTGTTAAACTATTTTTAAAAAATGGAATCATGAAACTATTAACAAACCTAGTTTAACTATAACTAATCTAACGTGAAACTATTATCAACTTTCTCAGGTTTTTAGATTTTTGCACGTTATTATGGGATTATCTGATCTTTACCCTTTTCATCTAACCTTATTTTTTGTATTTATTATTTTATCTTCATCATTTTATCCTTCTTTGTTTGTTCCTTTGGTGTTTCCACATCTCAAAGTTATGAGATTCATGATATGAGGGTACTATTCTTATTGCTTTAGGTCTGCACAATGTAAGAAATGAAATCCAAATAAACTGATTGATTGATTGATTGAGATGTTAATAACAGTAACTAAACTTTCTGTATCTTCATGTTTTCATGCACTGCATGCTGCCTCCCCATTGGTTTATTACACAGAAAGAATGAAATATTCTACAGAAGATCAACTCATGAATTATACTATTTATTCCTGAATTAATAACCTGATTTAAAAATAAATACACTGCCCTGTTGTTTTGACTTTTCCTCTTTTTATCGCATTTATTGACTGAATAAGTAAAATAAAGAACAACGCCAGCCTCGTTAAGGGGCTGTTGCCTGTTCTCGGGTTACTACGGTAAAAAAGTATACAACAAACGGACCAATCAGCGCCGTCCATCCTGCGTAGGGGCTGGGCAGATGAATGCGGAAGCACCGTTAGCATCGTTAGCCTCATTAGCTTCGTCAGCTGCAGACCGATGCTAACACCGCCTTAAACGCTGCGGGAACCAGACGAGTGTTCTTGGCCTGTGGAGTTTTTCTTCGTACGCAATTTGCGGTGAGTTTTCTTTTTCGCGTGATGTGGTCGCGCCCGCGTCACCTGTGAAAAGTCCTGAGTCATGGAAACACATCAGCGTCATGAAGTGTTGACGAATGTCTCAGGTTAATTCAGAGTCTGATGTTGTGTCTTCATTCTGACTCAGAGTCACATCATCATTCCCTGCTTACTGGGCTTTATTATATGTTTGTAAATATTAATATGTGTTTTCACTGCGTATTCTTTAGTGGTAGGATCGTGTCATATGTTTTTAATACTTGTAACAGATCAAATTGTCAACTTTGGACAAAAAAATAAATAAGAACAGGAAGGAAACTAATTTTGTCCAGAGCAGTTTAAACTTTTACTAGATAAGAAAATATGACCTAACATGAAGGAAACTAATCTCTAGACCAACTTAAAACTTTATTATATACATATACATAATATTTATATGTTGGGGAAAAAATAGATTTTTAGTTTATCTTATAATAAACTTTATTTATATAACACTTTTCAAATAATATGATTTAAAGTGCTTCACAGACATACAAGCAGAATGAAGAAGTTCTTGCAAGACAATGTGTAAAATGAAGCAATAAAACAAACAAACGCCTGGTTATAATATAATAATGAAAACAATCAAATAAAGTGATAAAACAAACAAAAGTTAGAAGTTTTAATAATTTTTTTCTCCTTTCTTTAAACTACCAACAACATTTCTCCCAAATTGCAACTAAGAATATTTTATTGACAAAATGTCACAGAATATTAAGTTATTTGTCTCTCCTCATAATTTCCAGCAGCTCCAAAATATATTTTCAAATGGTTTATTCCTCTGATCATCATATGTACTTATAAGGCTTTGATATTTGTGAATCTGAACGTTGCATGTAAAAGGATTTAAAACAATAAATTCTCTCTCTGTCAGAGAGTTTACTGTGTGAAACAAGCCCTTTCTTGTTGTTTAACTCTTTGCTGATTTATTTCATAGTGCTTTACTAGTTTGTCCATATACCTCTTGCATTATGTTGCAAATGGTGTCTAATGAAACAGTGTCGGGTCTTGTGCTCTGACAGTTTCCAGACTTTGGTCTCTCTTTATGGAGTCTATCAGCGGAGCAACACTCCCTCAGCTACAGTAGCACAATGCTTAGTCAAACAGTTGAAGGAATGCCGCTGAGCTGCTTGTCATCTTGGATTGTGAGGGTTTTGTGTTTGAGAGGAGAGGCTCAATCTCTCTGCGACCTTTGACCTTCTGATCCATGTGTTTCTCTGCAGAGATGAGGGCCCTGACTTTGCAGCCGGTAAACGTTGCTCCAGGGGAGCAGCGGCAGCAGCAGGCAACATGTGGGAGGAGTTTGTGCTCCAACTATGCTCCTCTGAGTCTGGAGAATAAGATCTTAGCTCAGACCTCTCTTCAGATGTCCAAGCCCTCCTCCTGCGCCTCTCTCCAGCCCTCCAGTCTCTCCTGCACGTCATCCTCCCTCCTCTCCTGCTCTTCCCTCTTGCCCTCCATCACCTCTTCCCTCCTCAGCACCGAGAACAGGCTCCTAACTAGTGATTCACCTCGTTTCTCCTTTTCTTTGACCTCCTCCATCCCTGCTGACTCTCTGCTGCCCACGTCCCTGCCCAGCGGTGCTCTGCTCAACCGCTTGGCTCAGCCTCCATCATTCCTGCATGCCGGTCCTGGGGAGCAACAGAAGAGTGATGTCGGAGGAGACGTTGGCAGAGAGGAAATATCGGAAGAGATGCAGGCCAGTTTTGACGGAATAAGTGTGGTACATGAAATATTCTTCATGTTTTATCATTTGTTTCATCTGACCTTGGCTGTTAAAACAATCTTATTTGAAATACCTGACAAACACCATTCATGATACATCTTAGTATTGCTGTTCTAATGGCGATTCTTCTGCATCATCAGGAGTCTGAAGAAGATGATGGTCGTTCTGAAGAGGAGGAGGAGGAGGATTATGTTTGCTCCACTCTTGAATTACCTTCCCTGGAAACAGACTCGGTCAGCAAGGAAACCGAACCTGCTGCCATCACACAGGAGGAGTTTCCTGTGTTTGATAGAGGAAATGAAAAATTTGAGGAGGAGCTGAAGGACAAAAAGGTAGAAGAAACTATTTATGATTCCATATGTACAGTCTGACATAGAAATATTCTCCTTTTCTTCATCAGTTCCCTGCACCAGTGCCATCAAACCATATTAACCTGTGCTTATTTCTATTCAGTAGTGAACACACACGCTTCTTTGTCGTTCTGTCTGTTGCTCAGTATCTCCTGCTGAATGCAGTGTGCTGCTCCCTGGTCAGTAAGAACACACCTCCAGGTCAGGACACCTGGGACGCAGAGGACAGTGTTTGGACCAACATCACAAACCTGGCAAAGGACATTAGTGTCCACGACCCAGAGTTTCTTCTGAAGGTGTGAACACTTTACATGTCTGTTTGTTTGAGTCTGTATATGAAGGCATTTGTTGTTTGTGCACTGTAGCTCCTGAACTTTATTTTAGTCAAGATCCATAAATTATTCCATCCTATTTCGCAATATTAAAGAAAGTGGCCCATGTCCCATCCTTCCACCAAGTTTCGTGGAAATCCGCTTTATACTTATTTTCCCTTCTATCTTCCAGGTGGCAGTTTATGCTCGACAGGAGCTGAACATTCGCATCACAGCAAACTTCCTATTGGCTCTGGCGGCCAATCAGCCCTCCACCAAGCCTCATGTCCGCAGGTACTTCTGTGCCGCAGTGCAGCTGCCCTCTGATTGGCTGGAAATCGTCCGGATCTATAGCACAGTGAGTATTAGTCAGCCTCCTCAGTTCAGTGGAATCCTGATGCAAACAGTTCTGTCTAAACACTATGACTGTGTCTCCAGTGCTTCAGCCACTCCCTGCCGATGTGTCTGAAGAAAGCCATGGCTGACAAGTTCAAGCAGTTCAGCGAGTATCAACTGGCGAAGTACAACACACGCAAGCACCGCTGCAAACGCAGCCCCAAGAGTCGCAAAGGAAAGGTACCGGAACATTCACTGGGTTCTCCATTCTTCTCCATATATCACCAGGCTTTGTTCACAAGGTGGTTTCCTCTGTCTCGCCTTCATCATGGTGGTGGAGGCTGTTTCTTTATATATTATACATTGATTTGTCATATAATCAATGCGTCGCCATCTATCTATTTAATAATTCATCTAATAATTCCAGTTATGTGTCTTTATGTGGGTCACATGTCTGGAAAACCCTTCAACTTTTCAGCTTCACACTTGGCAGAGAGGAATTATAATTTGGATACTTACATACTTTCAAATCTTCCCCTGTGTTTTGTGTGTGTGTGTGTGTTGTGTTTTGTGTGTGTGTGTGTTTGTTTTCAAAGGGAGACACTTAACAAAATACACCTAATATTGCATCCTTGCTATTGACAGACAGAGAACAGTTATTCAGTTTTTTTACTGGTTAAAAGAGTAAAAAACACTGAAATCTGTTCTTTCTCCCTGAAAATGGAGAGAAACATTGTGTGATTTCTATTTGGGTAAAACTGTCTTTTCTCTCAAATAACATCGAACCATCATCTCTTCATCCCTCCATCGTTTGCTCTGTTGATTTCCCAGAAACCCACTGAGGCGCAGCTGAAACAGTGGGCAGACACGCTCAGATCAGAGCCATCTATTCTGAAGAAGTTTGTGAGTCAATGTGCTATTCCCACTGTGGTAGTGTACTGCTGCCGAGGCGGTAATGTGTTTGAACTGGTCTGTGCTTGTGTGCGTGTGCAGCTGACGACAGACAAGAAGGTGGTGGATAAAAAGCAGAGTGAGTTCACGATGAAGAAGATGATAAAGAGGCTTCACATCAAAGGGCCGGCCAAACACATCATGGCCATTCTGGGAAAAAAGTAAGACACGCACACACCCACACACACAAACATACAAATACACTTCACACTGATGACCTCCAGAGATACTGCGACATGGTAAATGTTTCTGAAACACTTTTGATCTTATTTGTTGAAATCCTCTTCACATCCTGGTAGCCTTCAATAAATAAAGTTGTCTGAAAATAAAAGGAAAAAGTGTAGATTTTTACTTTTTCAACACATTTTAATTTAACATCCCATTTATGATCTATATGTAGTAACATCTTTATGCCAACTGAGAAAAAGTTTTGTCATTCAGCATTTTTTCCATTCATTATTTACACTCATTCATTATGAACAATGAGCTGCAGGAGAGAAGGGTCTGGTTTGGATCTCAGAGCAGGATGTACATTACTTGGGTCGTCTCCTGCCATTTCAAAATGTGACGCTCTCATGTGTGTGGCAGGTATCCTGCTGACCTGAAGGCCTTCAACCACAGTGGAATGGAGGGTGTGTGGGAGAGGGAGCGAGCCGGGCAGCGCATGAAGCTCAAAGAGCCGGAGACTTGGGAACGACTGGTCAGTGCAGAGGGCAACAAGGCCGCCACCTGGGAGAAACTCTTAGGTTTGCAAAACATTCACTTCCAGCTTGACATCACGATTACTGTATCGCCCGAAGTTCTCAAGAGCCAATAAATACTTATCCAAAGAAGTTTTTACATATTAGATGATGATGATGATGATGAACGATGTCCTTTCCTGTACAGATAACAATTCTCTTCCGTTCATGGCCATGTTGAGGAACCTGAGGAACATGATCACTCAGAGCATCAGCGAGGCTCATCACAAGAAGGTCCTCAGCAGACTGAGCAACAAGGTGAGACAGACGCTCTATGGTGAAGCCTGCAGGAAAACTTTACGTTAGAAAATAACAGTACAACTTTTATCAGCTGAGAGTTCATTCAGTTCTCTGTAATTGTGTGTTTTTCATGTACTTGCAGAAAGCCGTCATTCAGAGCCGACAGTTTCCTTTCAGATTCCTCGCTGCCTACAAAGTCATCATGGAGCTTCAGGCTTTGGGTGAGATACAGCAACAAGTGGCTCTAAAACTCTCTGGGTAGCTTTAACAACAACAAAAAAAAGGAATAAAGGCAGCGGTGGATGAAGTACTCGGTTCCTTTACTCAAGTTAGAGAACTGTCCACACTTCTGAAAACTCAGAAATTAGCAAACATACGCAGTTTTTATTTGTTTTAAATTAGCGCATTCACTTGGGTGTCACAAATCCATCATTGAAGAAGACACAGGTTTTTATAGGATCCGATCGGCGGAGTCATTTGACACGGGAGTTAAAGCTGATGGGATCCATTCCCATTGAAGACAAAGCCAGATTTTAGTGGGTATTTGTTTTGTTTTTTTTGTCCACTGGAAAAGGGGCTTAATCCTGCGTAGACGTGTACATATACATCATAGAACATCCTGTACACTCTACCTCCTCTTTACCTCTTTACCTCTTTGTCCTTTAGCCTCCACAGCACAGCAAGCGGTTCCCTCAGCACAGGAGATCCTGAAGGGAATCCTGAAGAAGTTTCCCAAGTGCAAGCGTACCAGGCGTCTGGACTGGGAGACGACTAAGAAGAAAAGGGTGAAGATGACGCTCCGCGTGCCGTTTGTCTATCAAAAGTACAGACTGAAGAAAGCCCAGCTTCTCAAGGCCAAGTATGGAAATATCCATCCATCCATTATCCACCAATACAGTCAATACCAAAAAAATCTTGTTTTTTCATTTGTTTATTTCTTCTTATTCTGGACAGATTCTTCCGTTTTATATGACTGAGCCTCGAAGTAGCAGTTAAAAGAGTCTGAAGCTGTTTCAGAATGAACAAAAGGACAACTGCATGAATTAAGAGGAAGTGTAATCAGTGATATAATGAACCTTCTTCTGTGTCTGTGTGTCCAGCCAGAGGCAGTTCACTGTTGCTCTGCTGCAGCGTTACTGCAAAGCTCTGGAGACGGCGGTTCAGATCTCCTGCCGTTACAACGTGCCACCGCTCCCAGGTCGGACCGCTGTCATCCTCTTCACCGACCTGCCAACTACACGGAACTGGGACCAGAAACAGGACTTCTGCCTCCCACCAGCATCTGAGGAAAAAGGCAAAGAGGAGGACGACAAGGAGGACGACGACGACGACGAGGAGTGGGAAGACGCCGATGAGGAGGATGAGGAGGACGAGGAGGAGGACGACGAAGAGGAGGACGAGGACAAGGAGGAGGAGGAAGAAGAAGAAGAAGATGCCTCAAGCCTCAGGAGGAGGAATAAGAAGAAGGAGGAGAATGAAGACAAGCTCAGTCCTTCTGTACGTAATGTTTTATTTAAGATTAGCATTAACACAAAGGACGTAGGGAAGGAAGTGTTTGACTTGGCTCCTAAAATAATTGAGTGAACTAACCTCTCCCGGGTTTTAAAGATGATGGAGGCGGCGATGCTGCTCTCGCTGATGATCTGCAGCAGCGCAGAGGACGGCCAGCTCCACTTAGTCGATAACGGTCACGGCGAAGAAGCAAAGCTCAAGTCTGACGTCCTTTTGGAAAATGTCAGAAGTGGCATGGCTCAATTGAAGGTCTGGATTTTCTTCTTCTACACTGTTCAGCTTTGAGAAAGTTTAATAAGATTCCTGCTCATTCACTGGTGTCGGTATTAATGAATGCTTCTCTTCTCCAGTCATTTGATAAGGTTCCATACGAGGAGAGGGCACAAGACTACCTCGACAAAGTATTTACCAAGACAAACAAGGTTAGTGGATTCGTACAAATTTATTTTATTTTGGTTCTGCATCCTTTCCTCCAGGGACTAGGGTCCACTCACTTTATAAAGGTCTTATCTATTATGGTTTCAGGTCAAACCAAATTGCACACACTCATAGATATACTCACAGTTCCCTAAATATGTCACACTTTAGTCATCAAGATCCAGAATATGGTTCCATAATTACATCCACTGCAAAATGCAACTTCTCGGCCTATGTTCTACTCTTCCTCCACGTTTCATTGAAATTACTTTTTGTGTGATCCTGATGAGAAAACACAACAACACACTTATGATTTAAAGATTAGCAGTTTGGACTGGAACTGCACGTACGAGAGAACTCGCCTGCCACTGCTGCTCTGTAGCTGAATTATGTTTTTCTGAGGACAACAGTTCATGTGGCTTCGCTGTGATCACAGTGCTCATATGCTTTTGTGTCTTAGATTGACAACATCATCGTAGTGGTTGAACACTCGCATAAAGCTGTTAATCACATGATCAACAACTACTCGAAGGACGTGAACAGCCAACCCCTCGTGGTGGAAATCGTCTTATCGGGGTAATGTGTCATTTTTCTGGTTTATGTGCCTACATCTCACGGTGTTAGGAAGCTAATAGATTCCAGGTGATCCTTTGTATTTATGAGCATACACGTTTGTTTTTAATGCACAGTTAAGTAAAGTAAGGTTTTTGTTTCCTTCCCTGTTTCTAATGTCCTGTTGGGTTGATTTGTTACAGATACGTGAGACCCTCCACCGCCAGGAACCATGTTGTGTTGCAGGGCTTCAGTGAGCAAATACTGAGGTAAAATGTCTTATTTACATCCCAGAGCCTATTGAGAAAAGCTCAACCAGACTCAATGCCTCCTCCTGTTACCAGTCTTTATGTTTAGATACGTTAAGCTCAGCCACTGTTGGCTCAAGCTTCACTGTTTGCAACCAAGGTCATGACAGCTAGATAGATAGATAGATAGATACAGTGCCTTGCATAAGTATTCACCCCCTTTGGACTTTTCTACATTTTGTCATGGTATAACCACAGATTAAAATTTATTTCATCGTGAGTTTATGTAATGGACCAACACAAAATAGTGCATTATTTGGGAGTGGGGGGAAATATTACATGGATTTCACAATTATTTACAAATAAAAATCTGAGTGCATATGTATTCACCCCCTTTACTGTGAAACCCCTAACAAAGATCTGGTGCGACCAATTGCATTCACAAGTCACATTTGCAAGTCACATAATTATTAAATAGGGTCCACCTGTCTGCAATTTAATCTCAGTATAAATACACCTGTTCTGTGACGGACTCAGAGTTTGTTGGAGATCATTACTGAACAAACAGCATCATGAAGACCAAGGAGCTCACCAAACAGGTCAGGGATAAAGTTGTGGAGAAATATGAAGCAGGGTTAGGTTATACAAAAATATCCAGAGCTTTGAACATCTCTCTGAGCACCATAAAATCCATCATAAGAAAATGGAGAGAATATGGCACAACCGCAAACCTACCAAGAGGAGGCCGTCCACCCAAACTGAAGAGTCGGACAAGGAGAAAATTAATCAGAGAAGCAACCAGGAGGCCCATGGTTACTCTGGAGGAGTTGCAGAGATCCACAGCTGAGGTGGGAGAATCTGTCCACAGGACAACTATTAGTCGTCTACTCCACAAATCTGGCCTTTATGGAAGAGTGGCAAGAAGAAAGCCATTGTTGAAAGGGATCCATAAAAAATCCCGTTTGGAGTTTGCCAGAAGCCATGTGGGAGACACAGCAAACATGTGGAAGAAGGTGCTCTGGTCAGATGAGACCAAAATGGAACTTTTTGGCCTCAATGCAAAACGCTATGTGTGGTGAAAACCCAACACTGCCCATCACCCTGAGCCCACCATCCCAACAGTGAAACATGGTGGTGGTAGCATCATGCTGT
Organism: Pleuronectes platessa; assembly: GCF_947347685.1. Classification (NCBI taxonomy): domain Eukaryota; kingdom Metazoa; phylum Chordata; class Actinopteri; order Pleuronectiformes; family Pleuronectidae; genus Pleuronectes; species Pleuronectes platessa. Next base: position 3,794,342 of record NC_070638.1, read on the forward strand.
GGGGATGCTTCTCTTCAGCAGGTACAGGGAAACTGGTCAGAATAGAGGGAAAGATGGATGGAGCCAAATACAGGGAAATCCTTGAAGAAAATCTGATGCAGTCTGCAAAAGACTTGAGACTGGGGCGGAGGTTCATCTTCCAGCAGGACAATGACCCTAAACATACAGCCAGAGCTACAAAGGAATGGTTTGGATTAAAGAATGTTAATGTCTTAAAATGGCCCAGTCCAAGCCCAGACCTCAATCCAATAGAGAATCTATGGCAAGACTTGAAGATTGCGGTTCACAGACGGTCTCCATCCAATCTGACTGAGCTTCATCTTTTTTGCCAAGAAGAATGGACAAACCTTTCTATCTCTAGATGTGCAAAGCTGGTAGAGACCCCAAAAGACTTGCAGCTGTAATTGCAGCGAAAGGGGGTTCTACCAAGTATTGACACAGGGGGGTGAATACTTATGCACCCAACAGATGTCAACTTTTTTGTTCTCATTATTGTTTGTGTCACAATAAAATTTATTTTGCACCTCCAAAGTACTATGCATGTTTTGTTGATCAAACGGGAAAAAGTTTATTTAAGTCTATTTGAATTCCAGTTAGTAACAGTACATAATGGGAAAAAGTCCAAGGGGGGTGAATACTTATGCAAGGCACTGTAGATAGATAGATAGATTTTAGGGGTCAAGATGGCTGTAACCACACAAAACATGGTATGTCATGAAGCCATGATGCGTTCGAGAAAACACTTTTATATCCATGAGGTCACAGGTAAACTTCATTTAACAGAGTAACTCAGGAACCAAAGGGGAGATTGTGACCGTATGTCCTTCACTCAGGAGTCATACAACCCTAAAGAGAGTAAATAAGCATTTCATGGACGCTTTCTGTCATCGGGTTCCAGGTTTGTGGCCGAACGAGGATCTACCAGGCTGATGGACCATGTGGACCATTTGGACAAACTGTACAACGTCCCACCACCAGAGGGAGCCAAAGACCCTCAGAATGCAAACAGTGTCGTCTCAATTCCAGTCAGCCCCAAGTTAAGGTAAAAATAAATAATTTAAAAACTTGTCTTTAGAGCTGTAGTAGTGAGTATATTATTACATATCCATTGTAAATTACAACCAAATTATAAAAACAAACTTTATGTGACTGTGTGTTTTTTGTTTCTAGCATCTAAATCTGATGTTTCCTCTTAAAAATATAAAATAAATCTCACGTTAAAGAAAGACGCCTTCTCCTCACTTGCTTAACACCAGCTCCTTCCTCTGTCGTCAGGTGGCGAGGAGTCCGCGTGTTCATCTCCTCCACCTTCAGGGACATGCACGCCGAGCGGGACATCTTGGTGTGGAGCGTCTTCCCGGAGCTGCGGCGTCGGGCTGCGTCTCACTGCCTCTACCTGCAGGAGGTGGAGCTGCGCTGGGGCGTGACAGAGGAGGAGTCGTGCCGAGCCACCGAGCTGTGCCTGTCGGAGGTGTGTCGCAGCCAGATGATGGTGGGAGTGCTGGGGGAGCGCTACGGCCTGGTGCCCCCCAAACCCGTCCTCCCTGACCTGCCACAGCACAGCTGGGTAAGACCTGATGTGACCAGATCAAATGACATTAGAATTAGAGCTGGACGATATGGGCAAATATTATATCAAAAAAAAAAGTTGTATCAGTCAAAAGCATTATTGTGTTTTTATTTTCCGTGTGTGTGCAGCTGGCGTCGGCCCCGGAAGGTCTGTCCATCACAGAGATGGAGATACGTCAGTTTCAGGCTCTTTTCCCTGATTCAGTGAACCAGAGAATGTTCTGCTACTTCAGAGATCCCAACATTACCAAGTATGAAGTCCACGAATCAATATATTCACACACAATCACCACTTCTTTCACACATTGGGCTTGAACTCTATTTGATAGTCTCACTTTTCTCCATTGTTTCTCAGATCAGTTCCGGCGGCCTGGAGATCTGACTTTGCTCCCGAATCAAAAGAGGCGGAGTCCAAGATGGCCTCTTTGAAAAGCAGCATCCGAGCCAGTGACATCAAGGTCACTGAGAAGTGAGTCGCATCATTACAGCGGAGAAGTTTTTATTTTTCCTTTTATGTCTTTTTATTGAGGTTTTGCAATGCGGAGTGAAAGTACAGTGTTGTTGGAAAGTGTTAAAAAAGCCTCATATTTTGAAGCCTAATTTAGACTTGTTTAATTTCTGCTGTAGTTATTACAGCATGGGTTTCGTGAAGTGATATATATAGCTGAGCCTGTGTGTCTGTCTTTGTCTCTTAGTTACCCGTGTGAGTGGGGGGGTGTTGTGGAAGGAAAACCGTATCTGAGAAACCTGGAGGACTTTGGTAAAGCTGTGCTCGACGACCTTTGGACGGCTGTGGTGAAGCAGTTTGTGGAAGTTAGTTAATATAAAAAATGTCTCTTTCATCACCACATCCTCAATTAATCAAACAATCCCTCATGAAATGACAAAACTACTGATGAAACAATGATTTACTTGTAAAATGACCAAATTTGGAAGTTTATCCAAAGTAATTTGTCAATAAATCTCACACACAGTTGGTTACGATAATATCATTATTACTTTCAGGAGGACGAGGAGGCCGAGGCTGCATCGGATGTGAGCGAGCAGGAGGTGCACCAGGAGGCGCTGCAGAGGCAGTTCTTCGGCAGGGCGAAGCTGCTGTCCAGAGCTGTGGAGGTGGTGGAGCAGGTCCAGAGCAAAGGAGGGCTGATGGTGGTGGACGGAGGACCTGGAGAGGGAAAAACTGTCTTCATGGTAAAATTCCTTAAGACATTCGTGTGTTGATCACATGTTGAGGATCATTCGCTTCAGAAAGATGTATTTAAATGATCTCGGCACAGATTCTTTAGATGGTAACTTCCCGTGTTTCTCTGTTTCCTCTCAGGCGGCTCTCGCTGACGCCCTCAGGACCAGAGACAAGTCCAAGTCCAACCTGGTCTGTGATGTCATCTCCTACTCCACAGCTGCCAGCCAATCAGCACGCTCGGTCCAGAACCTTCTCCGCTGCCTCGTTCAGTGGTTTAGAAAAATAAGAAACACCGAGAAGAAATCTCCTCTTCCTCACTCATACAAGTGATTAGATTTTGAATTGTCTTCCACTTAGTTAACATAGTACTTCATGTTGCAAATGCATTACAAATGTTTTTGTTTGATTCTATATTCATTCCGTTCCCAGAGATTTGCTCTCAGAGTTTCACTCCGCGTTGAGCGACGTGAAGCGGAACAAACCTCTGGTGCTGATGGTAGATGGGATGGATGGCGTCCAAGATGGCGGAGGTCAGCTCAACTCTAACTGGATACCCCAGCAGCTTCCACAGGTCAGTCAAATAAGACCTAAGGCAACCCTACAGGATAAATAGAGGAGGTGTCTTTAAATAACAAAGTTTCTACACCCATTCTATCAAAAGAAAATCTATGGGTCTTTTGTCTCCTGGTAAACTGCTGCAGACTTCAGCCTCTTATCCACACAGATTGCTTCATATGTGTGTGTTTAAATCTGCCGTAGTCTAACACGTATTCCTTCTTTCTTGTCAGGGTGTGTGTTTGATCGTGAGCATCACACCTAAAGCGGATCTCTTACAAACGCTGGTCAAGAGGAGGAGCACTGTCCCGTTCACCCTGGGACAGCTCACCATGCCGGACAGGAGGGAAATCATTCAGAGAGGACTGGAAGCTTTTGGGAAGAAGCTGAGTGACACTGCGTTCAACAACCAGGTTCTTTTTACAGTTGTAATTTTCCCCTACATTGTTTAATTAGTTTTTTTATTTAGATTCTCCCCTAAAACTGCTCTGTGTGTCTGTCCAGCTCCAGAACCTGATAATGAAGAAAGGAGCGATGAGTCCTCTGTTCCTGCATCTGGCCTGTGAAGACCTGAGGAACTTTGCCTCCTTCGATCAGGTTGGTTATTAAATTAGTCTGTTCAATAGATATAAAATAGACTCGATTATAATATCTTTAGTCATCTTAAAAACTGATCAATTACCTTAGTCACCTTCAAATTAAAATGTTTTCTGCCTCTCAGTTTTCTTTTGTCTCATATGTCAGTTAACGGAATGTCTGTTTGCCCTTTAAACAAGGATATTATCATCTGACAATAAAAACAACTATTAGCTGCAGCCTGATATGTTGTATACGTATACTACACATACACACACTGCTAGTTATTTAGCTTCATGCACATCGCAGCTCAACTAATGTTTTTTTTGTCTCAGTTGAAGAAGACCCTGCAGGACCTGCCTGAGTCTCTGAGTCAGTTGGTGCAGCACAACCTGAACAGACTCTGCTCGCAGCACAGAGGCATGCTGGGACTGCGTTGGACCCTGGCGGTCCTCACCGTCAGCCCGACCGGTACGATCAGTCCAGGAGATACTTTAAACGTCATTTTCAGCAATATTTTAAAACTTTGCTTCTCGTCTATTGTCTGCTAATTATTATTGACTCAATATTTTCTCGTCTTGATCCACAGGCCTGAGGGAGAGAGACTTGTACTCCGTACTGAACACATGCAATCACCTGTCCTCACAGGACAGGCCGGTGTCATGGCAGGACGTGCTTCAACTGTCCTGGACGCCCAAAGGACGCGTTCCAATGGCAACTTTCACCAGTTTAGTGCAGAGTTTACGAAGGTGTGAATCCCATATGATTTCAAAGCAAAGTCATTTCAAGACTAAGGAATATTAGTGTTGGAATTTGACTTAAGTTGCTTGTAAAAAAAGTATGTTTTTCCTTCCGTCCTGGTTTTGTAAATAATATATCTCAATAAGGAACTAAGGGTTTTAAAGTGTGGTGATGTGCTTTAGATTATAGAGGCGTGTTAGAGGCATGATGCACATTTGGGTTGATTTGCCTTCAGTATCCAGAGCAAAAGGAGATTAATCTATTTGATTTGCTTCCTGCAGTCTGATTGGTTCGTCTCATTGTCACAACACCGACGACTTGCTGTCTCTCACGAACCCGGAGGTGCGGCAGAGCTTTGAGGACTTTCTCCTCCCAGCAGAAAGTGACAGGACCAGAGCTCACCTGGTGCTGGCAGGTAGAGTAAAACACACGACGCTTGTTTTTAATCCACAAAGTATAAAGTCACTGTGGCCGGTTAGAAATGTTTTGTTTCCTGTTTCCAGCTCATCTGTGGACGCTGGCCGACCCCCAGGAAACCAACACCTTCCTCCACTGTGAGGCCAACTCCCTCATGCACCTGCCCTCCAACCTGGTGAGTCCCCTCATGTCACTGGACATCATAGAGAAGTCCGAGTCAAGCTCTTATTGTGACGTGCGTGAAGCAAATTAACGAAATATGTAAAGAGACATTTTACAAATCATAGTAATAAAATAAAAATACAACTGCTTAGAATGTTTTACTTCAGATTAGAACTCTGTGGTTCTTCTATTTGTCTTTGGTCAGATCGAGAGTGGCCAACTGGAGGCGCTCGGTTCCCTGCTCTCCAGCTACTACTTCCTGTATGCTTGTGTGCGCCACGGCCTCCTGCACCACCTCCTGGAAACCTACAGCTTATACGGTGAGTACGCATGAAGATACTACATGATAAATGTGTAAATTTTCCTTTTAGTCCTTCACACGTTCTCTTGTGTGCAACTTCATGAATTAAAAATTGTTGGCAGGGCAGGTTAAATGATAATTTAATAAATAATCCCAATGATTGTATCCTGTGAAATTGTTCTTTCCCTGCAGATAAGAAGGAGAAGTCTGCTCCTTCCTGTAAGTGCCTGCAAATGGACAGATTCCTGCCAGACGTGTTTAAGTCCTCATACAAGTTTCTCTTTATCCTAACAGCGGGCGTCCTGGACCATTTGGAGGACTGCTGGAGTTTCCTGCGGCGCCACGCCTCCCTGCTCTCGTCCTGCCCACCTCTGTTCATCCAGCAGGCCTTCAACGAGCCCCCCGAGACCTCTGCTCACATCTGGGCCCAAGGCATGGTGGGAAAAGGAGGCATCAGGGTGGTCGAGTGTCTGAACAACAAAGATCAGATTGATCAAGACACCAGGTAAACACATTGTGCTGGAGGTGTTCCTCGAATCCCCTGTTAGTCTCTAATCTGTTGTTTGATTAGATTGTGATAAACATTAACAGAAAGTTGCCGGTGGTCTTGTGTGTTTCACCGCAGTGAGCTGGTGTCGAGCTTCTCCTCTGATCCCACCTGTTTGGATGTGAGTCCGGATGGAGAGCTGATGGTGGTCGGTACCGGTCAGGGAACGCTGCATTTTATCAACGCACAGACGGGACAGGTATGAACACAACTTTCAAGTCCTACACTTGTTTGCCTTCGACCTGATGCTCTTCATCAGGTCAGACTCTTGTTTAGTGGCTCGTTGGTACCAAACAAACACAAACTCTGACATTCAGTGTGTTTACATCCTTTAAAATCCATTTCTCTGGGAATCAGTGGGTCTGATTTTTCTCCTGGCTGTGAACAGAAAGTGAAGTCGCTGGTGAGCAGCTGTGACGGCATCTCCAGCTGCGTCTTTCTGAAGGACGGACATCTTGCTACGACCTCCTTTGACGGACGAATAGAGATCTGGGAAATCCAGACCGGCTGCAGGTGAGAGGAGGGAGAGTTAGGAATCTACAGTCAGGTCAGTGAGACTTGAGTAAACTGATTTGTGCTTCCTCTTCTTGCAGGACTGCTCTTATTAAGGGCCACGTGAATGTGATAACAGCGAGTGATATCTCTGCAGACCACAGGCACCTGGCCACTGTGTCTCTGGACTTCATGCTGAAAGTTGGTCCCAAACAAATCACCTTCAACTTTGTCTGTTGTCTTTTTTCATTTCATGACACAGTCAGTGTTGTCCTTGCTTTATCATTTGTTCCCCATGTTTTCTGCTCATCAGGTGTGGTCCGCCACTCAATGTCATGAGGTAGCAGTGCTGACCAGCCCCAGCCCCATGAACTGTGTGACCTTTGACCCCGAGGCGCGCCTGCTGGCTGCTGGTTGCTGGGATGGGAAAGTGATCGTGTGGAACTGGCTTCAGAATGAAACTCAAACTGTGAGTCACAGCGAGGAGAAACCTCAGAAACACAAGCAGCTAAATTAAAACCCCACATAGATTTATGAGGACTTTTGTAATTTCTATTTCTCTGTCTCTGTCCGTTTGTGTCCCTAGTCCCTGTGTGGTCACCAGCGCTCCGTGCGAAGCGTCTCCTTCTCCTCCTCCTCCTCCATGCTCTGCTCTGGCTCGATATCCGGAGAGGTCAGGGTGTGGTCGGTGCCCACCTCCACCTGTGTGGGATGTTTCCAGGCTCACCACGGAGCCACAGAGGTCCTCACCTTCCTGGATGAAGGAGCCATGCTGCTGACCGGCGGCTCCGATCACATGGTGAGATATCGCTGCCTCTAAACACTGAACCTGGATCATTATGGTATACTGTATTAATAAGGTTTATGTTCATACTGCTTCACAATTACAAACTTTTACAAAAATGTTTGTCGTCCCAAAGCTCATTAAGAAACTAAATGTCTCTCAGTAGAACTGTTGCTGCTGTTTCCTTCTCACACATTTTGAATCCCTGGAGATATAAGGATCCATATTGTTGCTATCTGTGTCTTTCTGTGATCACATAGTTTCTGGTTCCGTGAGATTAATATTACGACTTCAGGAAACTGTGGTAGATCTGCTCTTTAACATTTTCCGGGTCATCTCCTGAGGACTCTATTTTTCTTTGGGTCTTTTCCAGCTCCAGCTCTGGTCAGGAGGACTCGGACGTTCTGTCGCTGCACTAAAAAGTGATAATGTAAGCTCCTATTTCTCTTTTATAATAAAGCCTTACTGTCACACAGTTAACCTCAGTTTATTTTATCATGTCATAGAGTGTAAACAAACAATTATCTAACATCTCCAACCTGAAACTTAGTATTTTTATACTGCATAGTAAACTTTCTCTTCATATCCCTCAAATGATTCCACAGTGTGACCTGGAGCCTCCTCAGAAGAAACTCAAGACCGTGAACTCAGTTTCCGCGGCGCTGTGTGTGGCTGTGAATGGAGACTACGCTGCTGTGGGCTACCATGGGGAAGGCATCAAACTCTTCAGTCTGGACTCAGGTGTGTGTGAAAAATCATATTTGTATTTTAAATGTCCTCCCTGCAAAACGCAAAGCTGCCTGAACAAGTAGAGATATGTGGATGACGGCTTCGAGGTAGTTTTACAAATACACAAACCATAAAGGATTTCATCTTCACTGCAGGTAAGATGATTTGGTCGTCCAGGGACCTTGACGTGTCCATCCTGTGCCTGCTGTGGGTCGCTCTGGACGCAGAGCAGACCAAAGCCGAGCTGCTGGTGTCCGGAGGGAGCGACAAACATCTGAGAGTCTGGAGGAGAGAAGAGGGAGAGGAGGGGACGTTCAGGAGCCTGGGAATAGTGGGAACGTTGGGTGTGCAACCAGGTGACATCCTGGCACTGGCTCAGAACTCTACTTACCTGGCGACAGCTTCAGGTAAGAATCCCTGATGGCTATGAATGTGTTTATGTCAGGTGCTTTCAACCCAATATATGTTCTGTTGTTTACTCTTCTCTGTTTCCCTTTAACCAGATAACTTCACCATTGCTTTGTGGCTGTTGAGCGATTTGTCCGTTGGCTCCCATGTGGAGCCTCATGTGTTGCTGAGGGGCCACAGAGGAGGAGTCACCTGTTTGGCCTTCAGCCCCGACGGTGGACAGCTACTCTCCGGTGGAAAAGATACGGTAACAAATTTACCAGATTGCATTGTTAACCGTTTATATGCAGGGATGTGAAGCTGGTTATATGATACAGATCCTTCGTGGTCCCTCAGATTCAGTCTTGATTTCAATCGCTTGAAATATAGATATCAAAGGAGAAGATACTGTAATGAGACAATCATGGTGGATATGAACCCAAACTAAACCGCTGACCTGCTGTGTTGTATCCGTTGTTTCAGGCTCTGATGGTTTGGGACATGAACCCGTCACCTCCTGTTCTTTCTAAGTCCCTCCCTCACTCTCACAGAGACTGGATCACAGGCTGCGTTTGGACCCCAGACTGTGTGGTGAGTGCACGTATCATGAAGACACGTCCCTAAACGAAAACCTGTGTCCTCCCCCTCACACGAGTGACGTCTGAAACTTGTCCTCATCCTGTCTCTCTCCAGATCAGCTCGTCTAACGATGGCAGACTGTGTTTGTGGGATCTGAAGACGGGCAAACAACTCAGAGAAATCTCCTGGAGTAGTGCTCTGACCTCTGTCTGCTGTCTGGTGAGAAAATAAGCACATCTTCTCTTTTTTACCGTAGTAATATAACAATAGTAATAAAGTTCCCATCGTCATCCGCTTATCCGGGGTCGGGTCGCGGGGGGAGCAGCTCAAGCAGGGGGCCCCAGACTTCCCTTTCCCGGGCCACATTGACCAGCTCTGACGGGGGGATCCCGAGGCGTTCCCAGGCCAGTGTTGAGATATAATCTCTCCACCTAGTCCTGGGTCTTCCCCGAGGTCTCCTCCCCACTGGACGTGCCTGAAACACCTCCCAAGGGAGGCGCCCAGTGGGCATCCTTACCAGATGCCCGAACCACCTCAGCTGACTCCTTTCTAAGTAAAGGAGCAGCGGCTCTAATCCGAGTCCCTCACGGATGACTGAGCTTCTCACCCTATCTCTAAGGGAGACGCCAGCCACCCTTCTGAGAAAACTCATCTCGGCCGCTTGTACCCGCGATCTCGTCCTTTCGGTCATCACCCAGCCCTCATGACCATAGGTGAGGATAGGAACGAAGATCGACCGGTAGATCGAGAGCTTTGCCTTGCGGCTCAGCTCTCTTTTCGTTACAACGGTGCGGTAAAGCGAACGCAATACCGCCCCCGCTGCTCCGATTCTCCGGCCAATCTCACGCTCCATAGTACCCTCCCTCGCGAACAAGACCCCGAGGTACTTGAACTCCTTCACTTGGGCTAAGGACTCATTTCCTACCCGGAGTAAGCAATCCATCGGTTTCCTGCTAAGAGTCATGGCCTCAGATTTAGCGGTGCTGATCCTCATCCCAGCCGCTTCACACTCGGCCGCCAGCCGATCCAGTGAGTGCTGAAGGTCACAAGCCGATGATCCAATGAGGACCACATCATCCGCAAAAAGCAGTGACGAGATCCTCAGACCACCGAACTGCAACCCCTCCCCACCACGACTACGCCTCGATATCCTGTCCATGTATATCACAAACAGGATTGGTGACAAGGCGCAGCCCTGGCGGAGACCAGCACCCACTGAGAACGAAACTGACTGGCTGCCGAGGACCCGAACACAGCTCTCGCTTTGGGAGTACAGGGATTGGATGGCCCTGAGGAGAGACCCCCTTACCCCATACTCCCGCAGCACCTCCCACAGTTTCTCCCGGGGGACCCGGTCATACGCCTTCTCCAGATCCACAAAACACAAGTGGACCGGATGGGCATACTCCCAGGCCCCCTCCAGGATCCTTGCGAGAGTGAAGAGCTGGTCCGTAGTTCCACGTCCGGGGCGAAAACCGCATTGTTCCTCTTCAATCTGAGGTTCGACGATCGGCCGAACCCTCCTTTCCAGCACCTTGGAGTAGACTTTACCAGGGAGGCTGAGAAGTGTGATACCCCGATAATTGGTACACACTCTCTGGTCCCCCTTTTTGAACAGGGGAACCACCACCCCGGTTTGCCACTCCTTTGGCACTGTACCCGACTCCCACGCGATGTTGAATAGGCGTGTCAACCATGACAGCCCCTCAACACCCAGAGCCTTTAGCATTTCTGGCTGGATCTCATCAATCCCTGGGGCTTTGCCATTGCGGAGATGTTTGACTACCTCAGTGACCTCCACCAGGGAAATTGACGACGAAACACCATCAACCTCGAGCTCTGCCTCCAACATAGAGGGCGTGTTATTCGGATTCAGGAGTTCCTCAAAGTGTTCCTTCCAACGTCCGACGACCTCCTCAGTTGAGGTCAACAGAGTCCCATCCTTACTGTACACAGCTTGGATGGTTCCCCGTTTCCCCCTCCTGAGGTGCCGGATAGTCTTCCAGAAACACTTTGGTGCCGACCGAAAGTCCTTCTCCATGACCTCTCCGAACTTCTCCCACACCCGCTGCTTAGCCTCCGACACGGCAGCAGCTGCAGCCCTTCGGGCCTGTCGGTACCCTGCAACCGAGTCAGGAGTCCTCCAGGATATCATATCCCGGAAGGCCTCCTTCTTCAATCGGACGGCTTCCCTGACCACCGGTGTCCACCACGGTGTCCGAGGGTTACCGCCCCTTGAGGAACCTAAGACCCTGAGGCCACAGCTAGCTGCCGCAGCTTCAGCAATGGAGGCTTTGAACACCGCCCACTCCGGCTCAATGTCCCCAACCTCCACAGGAATGCCAGAAAAACTCCGCCGGAGGTGTGAGTTGAAGATACCTAGGACGGGGGCCTCCTCCAGACGTTCCCAGTTCACCCGCACTACTCGTTTGGGCTTACCAGGTCTATCCGGAAATTTCCCCCATTCCCTGATCCAACTCACAACCAGATGGTGGTCGGTTGACAGTTCCGCCCCTCTCTTTACCCGAGTGTCCAAAACATGCGGCCTCAGATCAGATGACACGATCACAAAATCGATCATTGATCTTCGGCCTAGGGTACTCTGGTACCAGGTACACTTATGAGCACCCTTATGTTCGAACATGGTGTTTGTTATGGATAATCCATGACTAGCACAGAAGTCCAATAACAACCGACCGCTCGGGTTCAGATCAGGGAGGCCGTTCCTCCCCACCACGCCTCTCCAGGTATCTCCATCGTTGCCCACGTGGGCGTTGAAGTCACCCAGCAGAACTACGGAATCCCCTACTGGAGCCCCATGCAGGACTCCATTCAGGGTCTCCAAGAAGGCCGAGTACTCTGAGCTGCTGTTTGGTGCATACGCACAAACAACAGTCAGAGTTTTCCCCCCTACAACCCTTAGGCGCAGGGAGGCGACCCTCTCGTCTACCGGGGTAAACTCCAACACCGCGGCGCTCAGCCGGGGATTTATGAGTATCCCCACACCCGCCCGGCGCCTCACGCCCTTGGCAACTCCGGAGAAGAATAGAGTCCAACCCTTATCCAGGAGTACGGTACCAGAGCCGAGACTGTGCGTGGAGGTAAGCCCCACCAGATCTAACTGGTAGCGCTCCACCTCCCTCACAAGCTCCGGTTCCTTTCCCCACAGCGAGGTGACGTTCCACGTCCCCAGAGCCAGCTTCTGCCGCCCGGGTCTGGTCCGTCGAGACCCCTGACCTTCGCTGCCACCCATGTGGCTGCGCACCCGACCCCAACGGGTCTTCCCACAGGTGGTGGGCCCATGAGATGAAGAGAGGGGGGGTGCCACGTAGTTTGTTCGGGCTGTGCCCGACCGGGCTCCGTGGCAAACCCGGCCACCAGGCGCTCGCCATCGAGCCCTCCGTCTGGGCCTAGCTCCAGACGGGGGCCCCGGGCTTCCTCCGGGCTGGGTCCCATCTCCTCTTGTATCGATATTCATTGAGGGTTTTTGAACCATTCTTAGTCTGGCCCCTCACCTGAGACCACTCTGCCATGAGAGACCCTACCAGGAGCACAAGGCTCCAGACAACACAGCCCTCAGGTTCACAGGGACACGCAAACCTCTCCACCACGATAAGGTGACGGTTCCAGGAGAGGTAGTAATAAAGTTGATAATGTAAAGTGAAGAAATGTCTTATTTTCTTTCTCCGTGTTGACTGTCCGTGTTATTTCCGTGTGCAGGGACAGTACGTGATCGCCGGCTGTGCAGAGGGAGCTCTTCATGTGTGGAGCTGGGAAACCAACGTAGAAATCGGCCACATCTCTGCTCACAAGCAGCGAATACACCACTGCTCCCTCCTCACTGACACAGGTGAGTCGACCTGTGCACGTTCTTCTGTGTTTTCTGCTTCTTATAGTTAAACTTACTCTTTTTTACCCAAACTCCTGCCTTTGTTTTAAGACAAGAACAAAGAAGTCAACCCAGAGGAAATGACTGTTCTCACTGCATCTGATGACGGCACAGTGCAGCTCTGGAAACCACTACAGGTCTGTTTCAAAATAAAAGGCTCTGAAGTTATGAACATATGTCATGTCAGGTTTGAACCATTCATGTTTTCTCCCATTATTGTTGGTGCAAGACTAGTTTACGATCAATTTGGTCTCATTTTTCATTCTAGTCTAAATGCACAGGACGTTGTCATTCATCTTACGGTTTTTCCTGTCCTCTTCTTCTCTCCTCTTCTTCTCCCTCTTCCTCCTCCTCCTCTTCCTCCTCCTCTATGTACAGATGGAACACTTCAACAGCTTCCTGGGTCACAGCGGAACGATTCACGGAGTCGTCCGCAAGCGAGGAGTCCCAGAGTTCCTCACTGTGTCTGAAGACTGCTCACTGCGAAGCTGGACATGGACGACAAGTAATACTGTGTATTCTGCCTCTGTCTAATTAAGAAAGACATTACAGGATGAGATCAAGATGGAGACTGTTGTGCTGTTATTAGTGGAAATGCATGGTCGCCTATATCAAGACAAAATGATTAAAGTGCAGTTTATCTGCTGCTGTTTGTTTTTGGAGCCTGAAGCTTGTTTAGAAACTGTCCTCACCTGTGTGTTGTGTGTTTCCTGCTCAGAGAGTCCTCTCCGACACTCGGACCCCATCACAGCTCTGTGCTTCTCTCAGAGCGCCGACTTGTGTCTCGCTGGTTATACATCCGGTTTGCTGGAGATGTGGCAGCACAACGCTGTGGTTTGCCGCAAGCAGGTGAGGAAAAGCACCGGGAAAAGGGAGTTGTACATAAAGCATACACGTGTTTGTGTGTTTGTGTAATGACGCAGTGTGTCTGTTCGTGTCAGGCTTCAGACAGCAGCGTCACAGCAATCTGCTCCTTGTCTGACGGCCAGTTTGCTGTGGGCAGCTTGAAAAAGGTTGTGGATGTGTGGAAGCTTGTGTGGAATCAACAGCACGACAGTGGAAGGTAAACAACAACTAAACAGTTACACTACAAACTGCCATCCAGGACCTGACATCCTCCATTTTGTTATTTTTAACCTATAAATGATCAGAAGTTATGTACAAATTCTCAATAACATCTGGGGAAGCTGCACAAGAAAGCAAAATATAGAATAAAATAATTAATTCACTTGTATTAAATCAAGCAAATGTAATCCTGGAAAAAAAAGAGCGAAGACTGACTTTTGTGAGATTTAAAGTAAGAAAAATTTGATTTATTTATACTTGATACTCCAAGTATTAATCCAAAAGCGTGCTGCTACTTGAAAGTAGCAGCACGCTTTTGGATTAATAGAGATTAATACTTTTACTGACAGATTAGCCGAACATAACCACCAAAATACTGCTCTTCCTTTTTCTGGGGAATTCAGACCAGTTTCTGACTCTACATACAATTCTGTTGTATATCTTATTTTATCCAGATGATCTATGCTTTTATTAATTTGATCATTTGTGTTTTTATTGGATTATCTATTAAATCGTAAAAAAGTCAATAATATAAGTTTATAGTCTTTGACATTTTTTAATAAATAGATAGATTTCAGTGTAGTGTAAATCCAGGGGAGCCTCAGAACATCAGCAGTGGAGTTGACAACAATTCTAACTTAACTTAATCCTGTACTTCTAGTGAATAAGTGTATTAAATGCATTCTACACACTAACTAACTGTGTTCTGTGTTTTCTGTTGTTATGTCAGTCTGGTAAAGGTGACCACGTACACAGTGCCGTATCCTCTGGTCAGCCTCTTCTTCTGCTCGTCCCTGATCGGTGTGTCCAGCAGCGGATTCATATTTGACATCACTAACAACAGGGCGGATATATGGAGGTAACGACCTGCATGTTGTACAGCACCAACCAAAATCTGCTTCCAGGCTTCTACTGAGTCTCTGTCCAAGTGGATTGAAGCTGATGATGACGTTTTCCTTGTTGAATTGACAGAATATTCAAGTTAATGTAATTGTTTACTAATTGTAAATTAGCTGAACCTGACAAATACTTTAGATTAAGTGCACAGTTTTATGATTCATTTCCTCGTTAGGTTTAATTTACACAGGTTCTATTTCTTACTTATACACCTTGCGCTTTTCTTTTAACCTCCAAGGTTTTAAAAATTACACAATAACATTTAAAAGTTCTTTTTGTGTTTGTGTTCGTGCAGCTGGTTCAACAGAGTCCGGTTCCTTGGTGTAAACCGTAACAGCGAGATGAGCGTGTGGCTGGCGGGCGAAGAGAAAGGAGAAGTTCGCATCGGCTTCATCGTGAGTTTCACCGAACCTGAGTCTCATATCCTCAATATCATTGTTTTACATGAAGCATACTTGTCACTGTCTTCACCCAAGTAAGATAAATAATCTAAGAAAACTAAAATTTTACATGACAAGTATTATATCATATTAAGTATCATATTAAATTGATTGGACTGCACAATATGTAATATTAATACAAACATATCTTAGTATCAATATTAAGAAGTTTGCTCTGGTTTTCAGGATCATACTTGAAAATAAAAATGTCGGGTGTTAGCTTTGAAAACAAAGACATTGTGTTAAATAGATTTTTTTTCTTCCCATATAAAAAGAAAATGAACAGTTTACTTTTCTTTTGCTGATGGTTGGTAATGTCCCCTCTGTCCTCAGTTTTCCATGGGCCCCAAAACTGAACTCAGCTCAGCTTTCAACTCGATGAAGTCAAGGCTTGAGCAGCAGCAGGAGGAGGATATGGAGAGGAAGGAGAAGAGGGCAAGCCCAAGCGCAGTATCAGCTGTAACAATGGACAGAGGTACAAACTATAACAACTACATACAACTGATCATAACTATTATTATAAAAGGTCACCTCTGTACGTGGCAGCATTGTATTCAAACGTTTATATATGTTGATCCTTTTTTTTTCAGAGTTCATTGTGTGTGGAGACATGAGTGGAAACATGTGGTTCAACCAGACTTCAGAGGTTTCAATATGGACCAGCAGGAAACCTGTAAGAGACTCAGAACATAAGAGAGAAGTGCTTGTTTTCATATGTGTTGGGAAATAACCAAGTACATTAACCTATAATTTCAGCAAAACATTTAAATGACGAGCTCATCTGCGAATAAAAAAATCCTTGCCCGTCAATAATAGTGACTTTGACTCTGCAAGGAAATGAAGACAAAAATCTGAAATGATTGTGTGTCCCTTTTAACTGTACTTGTTTTTTTTTTTATGATTTTAATGATGTTTTATTGTCAGGCTCACGATGACAGGATCAGTGTGCTGAGACTCACTGAAAGCACCATCATCTCTGCCTCCTACGACAAGACGGTGAAGCTGTGGGACAGAACCACTGAGAAACAGGTACCATACAGTCTGCTGATGTTCTGTGGGTTTTTTGTTTTGTCAGTGACCCAAATAAAAAGACCAAAACCACACATACTGCTGTAAATAGTCAGGGTTAGGGTCAGTGGACGAATAAATTTGTTTATCAAACATGTGTTCCAATGCATTTGTTCCTCTGCTCTTTGTGCTCCTCTCTGTCTCTCTCCTCCTCTCTGTCTCTCTCCTCCTCTCATCTCCCCCCTCCTCCTCCAGGTGGGCATGTTTGTGTGTGGAGGTCCGGTCCTGGCTTTGGAGGTGAATCCAGAAAAACCAACTGAGCTGGTTTGTGCCGACGGACAAGGAAAGCTCTACTTTCTCTCCTGGAAGGAGTAATACACGAAAAACACTTAAACGCTACACTTACCAAAGATTATAGGAAATACATATACACAGCTGTTTTTGTTTTGTTTGTTCCAATATGGTAACGTGCAATTAAAGGTAATGAAAATAAGGGGAAATCTATGTTTCAGTTGTAAAGCTCTAATTATATAATGTTTACATGTGCCTTTGATTAAGATGAAGAAAACTTGCAATTATAAGATGCAAGTATAAAATATATCAAGCTCTAAAAATATATTCTTATTGTTTTATTGGAGCTAAACGTATTTATGCTTATTTTGGAAAATGTAATTGAATGAATAGAAGAATGTGGGATATCAATCTTTCGAGGTGCAATGGGTTTATGACCATGAATGATATTTTCTTTGACAATAAAGTATTTGCACTGTGTTGTTTGCTTTGGTCTAAGGATTAAAACATAAAAATACATTGTCGAATGTGTCATTTAACTGTTATTGCTGTCATTTCTTTTATAAAATCATGGGTTAAATAAAGTTGTGGTATTATTGTCAAATTCAGTATGAATGATAGAACGATGCTCATACAATCAGTGAGGTGAAAGTGTAAACACAGCTTATCATCTAATGCTTTTACAGCTCTGGTATCTGTCAGAATATGAACCGCCATAAAACACTTAAATAAACAATACAGGTCATAAAGTGAAAAAGATCAAATTAATACAATAAAGCGTCTCACATTGAATGTCTGTGATTAAACCATAAAAGTATTAGAAATGCAAATCTTATTAGAACCATTAAAATAAAGTTTATCTCATGAAACCACACTCAGGTCACTGGGATCAATTAAACGATTTATTCTATTGCTTTTCTTCTAATTTGACCTATTTATCTTAATTAGTTGTATTTTACCTATTTTTGTTTAATCTTAATTAATTTAATCTTATTTTATTCTATTTGGTCTCGTGTAAAAAGGTTCACCTCCATTTAGAATATTAAAATGCTATTTAAGTAGGTTACTTATTCCACCTCTGGCCAACATCTTTTATTTCCTGAATACCCTTAAACGCATCATCAGCCTCCTCCCTGGGCCTGCAGCTCAGGTGAGACGGACACGCCCACTGTCATGGCGGACAACACAGGTGTGAACAGGGGAGACGTCTTCATAAAAACACACACACAGGGGAACACACACACACACACACATTCAAACACACACTCAAACACACACACAAAGACAAAGGTAATACACACATACAAACACACGTTCAAACACACACAGGTAACACACACATTCACAAACACACACACACACAAGTAACACACACATTCACAAACACACTTGGGTGACACACACATTCAAACACACTCAGGCAACACACACAGGTGAACACACGCACACACACACAGTTATACAGGATCAGGGGGAAGTCCCTGATCCGCCATTTTTATATTTTTTCACCGAGGGGGAGGATCTTTAACTTTTCATCCCAGCGGCTGGAAGCCAGACTCGGTCTCGAGTCGGGAACAATGTGGAGGAAACAAAGCTCCTGGTTCTTTCTCCTCTAGCGTCGCTTCACCTGCAGGAACAAGAAGAAGAAGAAGAGGAAGAGGAGGAAGAAGAAGAAGAGGAAAAGATGGTGAGTAAACTGACAAACTTCTCCTCCTCCCCCGGAACGAGCTGCAAGTGATTCTTAACAAACCTCCTTCGTCTCTGACAGGATCGATACAACGACCTGGATCTGGAGTGCGATGGAGGAGGGGTCGCTGTGAGTACTGTGTACTTTGTATTACTGTCAAGTCAATACTAGTACTTTACTGTTTATGTTGTGGTGGGGTTTGTAGTTTTTAATACTGTGAGGTCATGATTATTAATACTTTAATACTCCAATGTCACGAGTATTAATACTTTACTGCTTATGTTGTGATGGGGTTTGTTGTTTTGAATACTCTAATGTCATGAATATTAATACTTTAATACTCCAATGTCATGAGTATTAATACTTTACTGCTTGTGTGGTGATGGGGTTTGTAGTTTTTAATACTGTCAAGTCATGAATATTAATACTTTAACTATTGTTAATGTTGTGATGGGGTTTGTAGATTTTAATACTGTCAAGTCATGAATATTAATACTTTAATACTCCAATGTCATGAAAATTAATACTTTACTGCTTATATTGTGTTCGGGTTTGTAGTTTTTAATACTGTCAAGTCATGAATATTAATACTTGGATACTCCAATTTCATGAATATTAATACTTTACTGCTTATGTTGTGATCGGGTTTGTAGTTTTTAATACTTTAATGTCCTACATATTAATACTTTTAACTTCTGTTAATGTCATGACTAGTAATACTTTACTGCTTGTGTTGTGATTTAGAGTTTTTAATACTCTAATGTCATGAATATTAATACTTTACGGTTTATATTGTGTTCGGGTTTGTAGTTTTTAATTCTCTAAAGTCATGAATATGAATACTTTTAACTTCTGTTTATGTCATGAGTATGAATGCTTTACTGCTCGTGTTGTGATGGGGTTTGTAGTTTTTAATACTCTAATGTCATGAATATTAATACTTAACTGCTTGTGTTATGATGGGGTTTGTAGTTTGTTTATCCCCCACAAATCAATTAATAAAGTGCTGTTGTGTATTTGACCTCAATCTTGGTGACTGGCAGTTTCCCTGTTTTTAGATATATATATTAGTTTTAATAAGACATTGTCTTCCTCTCCTTCACTCTTCAGGAGAAAGCAGCGTTATTCGGTGGGATGTTCAAGAGATCGACCAAATCTGCATCTCCACTTGTCCAAGACCAGGTGACTTTGTACTTTGAATATTTACTTTATTAGATTTAAAGTCAGAAATGAGCCACTTCACTGTAGAGTTGATACAAAAAAGAAAGTTAATGACTAAAATATTCAGCAGGTTTATCAAAAATTAGATTTTTTTTAAAAATGTGTGTCATCATAACGTCATGTTCTGTTTTGACATCACAGGACAACTTATCAACCCACAGTGAACTTTCTAACAGCAGCGAGAGTCTGAACAGCAACAAGGTGGGAGAATGTTTGTGTTTAATTTTTCTACTCAACATTTATTATAATTATAAATCAGTGAAGGTTTATTATTCATGTTCAGGAGAAAGGAGGCGGGTTGAAAGGAATGTTCAAGAAAACGACCAAATCTGCCAAAGAGGCTCAACCACAGGTTTGTAGTGATTATCATCTTGTTTTCTAAACTTAATAGTATAATATTCAACTTTTCCATAATATACTGTAATTAACTTGTAATCTGAGTACTTGCAATGTGCTTTGACCTGTAGTTAAACTTGAGTTGTGTGTTGCCAGGCCACCCTCTCTTCACAAAATCCTGATCTCTCTGCCAGTAGTGAGAGTTTAAAAGAAAACAACAAGTCCTCAAAGGTGAGCTCAGTTTCTGCTCTGTGATATTTTCATTTTATTCTCTGAAACTAAACTTTTCTCTGGCCTGATTATATCCTCCAGGACAAACCCGGTGTCCTGGGTGGGATCCTGAAGCTGACTCACAGACCCGGGCACGTCCGCAGGCCGTCACAGGTGAAACCCGATCCTCACCGGGGAAATACAGTTATCACATGACTGGAGTTGTGTTGTGAGGCTGACGGATCATTTCTGTGTTTCAGGATCTTCTGGAGAGTGAACTCAGCGAGGGAAGTCAGTCTGAGAACACTAAGGTGAGTCTCATCAGATACCAAAATATAACAAATAATGATAAAACATAGTGATTTATAACATGTTACAAGGATACATTTTTAAATACATTAAATCAAAGTAATTACACGTAGACTTAATGTGACATTTGGCTGCATATTTTCCATAATCCCGACAATCCTGACTCCTTTTTGTTTTTCAAGTTAGTGCTTTTACTGATTCTTTGAAATAAGATTATTTAAAGTTGTAAAATAATTGAAATTTACAGTAGAAATATGTGGTATGTTGCCTAAAATTAAGCAAATTAAGCAACAATGTCTACGCTGTAACAACAATCACATAAATTGTCCCCAAAACCATTTAGAAAACTTGAGTTTATCAAATTTGCATCACATCCTGAGTAAAAACATTTATTTATACAATCTATTTCTCCCAAAGAGCCTCGTGTGATTCCTCAGTGACACACGTGAGGGGCTCTGATGTGCAGAGCTCATCATGTTGAATGGAACGTTAGCGATTTGTGTTGTTGTTGTTTTTGTGAGCGAGGTTGAACCTGCATCCATCAGCACTTTGCCCCACAGCTCTGGCTCGTGTGTAGATCCCCCCCCCCCCCCCCCCCCCCCCCCCCCCGTCCCTCTGACCGCTGCAGCCGCTCAATAATTCAGATGTTCATGTTAGTTCAGATATTAAATTAACTCATGATGGGACGTTTTTCTCTCTTCAGGAGTCGGCCGGGATGTTGAGTGGGATGTTCAAGAAAAAGAAGACACAATCTCAGGTGAGTGTCGAGGATCACACTCGTCTTAAAAACACGTGTTACATCATTAGCAGATTTAATTAATCCTGGATGCTTGTTTCTGTCCTTCAGGAGGATTTGACTGCAGCAGGCGACAACGACAATGTGTCTGTAACTGGAAACACGAAGGTGAGTTTCCTTCAAGCCTGTGAACTCCATCAACTTGCCTTTTACATCTTCCAGAGATTCTAATGCTGCTCAAACTCTCCTCAAGTTAGTCAATGGATGTGTGTCTGTGTCGAGAGAGAGAGTGAAACCTGCATGAAAACCAGAGGAATTCTGCTCCGAGGGGGAAAATCTTCTTCAACTGTAGTTTTAATATTATTTCTATTCTTTGTTTCCAGGAGTCCGGTGGGATGTTCAGTGGAATGTTTAAAAAAGCCCCGAAGGCAAAGACACAATCTCAGGTGAGAGTTGTTCATCTCACTCGTCTCACTTTAACTCAGTGTTACTTTATTGGTTGAGGATAATGATTGTTGACGCTTGTTTCTGTCCTTCAGGAGGATTTGACTGCGCCCAGCGAGATCTCAGGGAGCAACGACAGTCTGTCTGCAACTGGAAACACTAAGGTGAGTTCTGGTAGAGCCTGTAAACTCCATGAACTAGTCTTGTACAGTGTAACACAACCGGATTATAGTCTGTAACATCTGACCCATAGCATAACATCCATTTTCTAACCTGAGTGTGGAGACATTTTGGAAGGAAGGTCTTAATTCCACTGCTGCTCAAACACTAGATTATTGCTTCTCTAGTTGTTTAACAAAGTTTCCTGAGGTGAACTCGTTGGAATTAGAGTTTGTGTTTGTGTGTTTGTGTTTTGTAAAGTGGGAAGGTTAAGATAAACCTTAAGGCTTCAGCTGCTGTGTGAATTTCCTCAGAAAAAATAAGGAATTTGTCACTAAAATCCTCCACTTGAGGAATATGCTCTAAAACTGTAGTTTAAATGTAATTTCTATTTCTTCCAGGAGTCCGGTGGAGTGTTCGGTGGAATATTTAAAAAATCTCCAAAGCCTTTCGGAGCGAGGACACAGTCTCAGGTGAGATTTGAGCATATCACTCAGCTTATTAATACATTTTTATACATTATATAGTTGATAATAATAATAATTTGTCCTTCAGGAGGATTTGACTGCACCAAGTGAGATCTCAGGCAGCAACGACAATCTGTCTGCAACTGGAAACACTAAGGTGAGGATTCTTCAAGCCTGGAAACTCCAAACTCCACCTTTCAGGAAATGCTTCACTAAAATCCTCCTCTGAGGGAAAATGTTGTCAAACTGTTTCAATGTGATTTTTGTTTTTCCAGGAGTCAGGAGGGATGTTCGGTGGAATATTTAAAAAACCTCCTAAGCCTTTGGGAGCGAGGACAGAGTCTCAGGTGAGATTTGAGCGTATATCACTTGTCTTATTGGACATTTTTAGACATTGATAATAATAGTAGATGCTTGTTTCTGTCCTTCAGGAGGATTTGACTGCACCAAGCGAGATCTCAGGCAGCAGCGACAATCTGTCAGCGACTGGAAACACTAAGGTGAGGATTCTTCAAGCCTGGAAGCTCCGTCAACTTGTTTTTTTATCTGAACAAAGCATTAATTTTAACTTCTAGACGTGGTTCATAAAACTAAGCTTGATCCTTTAACATAAGGACCCATGAGAAACTGTTGTCAAACTGTTTAAATGTGATCTTTATTCTTCCAGGAGTCCAGTGGAATGTTCGGTGGAATATTTAAAAAATCTCCAAAGCTTTTGAGAGCGAGGAGAGGGTCTCAGGTGAGAGTTGTGCGTCTCACTTGTCTCACATTTACTTGTGCGACATCATTTGGAGATGGTAAATTCATTTGTTGACATTTGTTTTGTCCCCTTCAGGACGACTTGGACGAGCTCTCAGGCAGCAACGACAATCTGTCTGAGAACAGCACCAAGGTTTGTTAAAGTCGTTTCCTGCATCCTCAACTGATAACTGCAAAGATAAATGTAGATCACGTGAATGTTAATGTTTTTCGTTTTCTCAGGAGAAAGGAGGAATTCTGAGTGGTGTGTTCAAAAAGAAAGGTGCCAAGTCTCAGGTGAGATGGAAGTTTGAAGGTTTTAATAGGTTATCAAATATTAAAGGTGTCAAAGGCTGCACTGGTTTGCACTTTGCTTCGTGTTCTCAAGATTGAAAGAAGTCTTGATAAAATCCACACATCACACTGGACCTGATTTAAAAGTTTAATTTGTATAATCTTTAGTTAAATTCAGGGGTTTTGCAAACCTCCAGTGTTATTTATCGGTTGTTGTGTTTGGTTTTTGAAGTGGTTTGATTGTTTACTTGTTAAAAACTGCAGCATTTTCAAACTTATAATTTAATAACTTATGTTCTTCCTGCTCCTGTTTCAGCTCATTGGCTTTTATTTACTCAAAACAAAAGCTTTTCCAAGAAGTGTTATGATCTAATTCTACTCATTTTATAAACAAATATATTCAAAGGTCTGAATTTATAATTTTGAAATGAAACATGAGTGTTTCCTTTTTCTTTTTGCCATTATGAGAGTTATAGTATTTCACTGTTTGCAGGATAACTTGTCTCTGGAGGTGGAACTCTCTGCCAGCAGCGACAGTCTCTCAGAGAAGTCTTCCAAGGTAACGGATGGAGTTTTGTTTATTAACATTCACCTTTAACGCTAAAGCCACAGCTGAAGACGTCGGTTTGAAACCTAAAGAGCTTTTGTCTTCTCCGTCAGGGTGGAGCCAAGAATCTGAAGAACCTGAAGAATCCTTTCACCTCCTCGTTTCAGGTCCGTTTCCCAACCAGGAAGTGGTTCATGCTGTCGATTAGTGAAACGCTGATAGTAAAATGTTTTGCTTCCTATCAGGAGAAAGAAAAGACCGAACCCTCAGGAGGCTCGAATGAAGATATCTCCTCCACAGAGAAGCCCAAAGGCAAACAGGTGGGTTGTGTACCAGAGTCACTGAATCAAGCTTTAACAGTTCAATCTGAGACTTGAAGCTGAATGTATAAGTTCTGCTGTGAGTCCGGATCAGAGCTATGATTTCATTAAGTGGAGATGAACAGTGTCTTTGTCTTGTTTCAGAACGGTTTGTCTGCGATGATGAAGAGCACGTTCTACCCCGACAAACGGGTGAGATGTTCTTTCATCACGTGATGTAATCATCCTCAGAAGATATGAAGCTGGTGATAGTTTGATTCAATCTTTATCTCCATCCACAGGAGAAGGACTCTGACTCTGAGGATGAGGAGACGTCGGAGAACGAGGAGAGCCAGCCCGGTCACAAACATGTCCGTCAGGTTTTTAAATGCTTCCATTTACTTCAGGTTCTTTGTTGTCGTTCATGTATTTGATCTTGATTTTAAAAAAAATATTTCCCTTCTTTCATTCAGAATAAATTTACCGAGGCGATGACCAAGCTGAACCCGTTTCGACCTGCAGCCAAAGTGAGGCTGGTTTAGATTGTGATGTTTTTTTAGAGCTTAAGAACTAAGGAACATTTCTATCTTTTTAAATTGATGTGATTTATTTGCTTTTTGTTGATATACTTTCATCTTTCATATCTGATGTCTCTTGTGCAGAAAGAAGCTGAAGACACAGAGACGCTCAAAGAGAACGAGAAACTAGAGGAAGAGAAGTCGAAACCGGTCAGTCGACTTACTGTGTTACCGATGAGTCATCGTGACCACACACACAAAGACACACACACACACACACACACACTCGTTTGTACTTATATCTTAGTGAGCACACTACATTCTCTAGCCCCTTGCTCAAACCTAAACCATCCAAACTAAAGGCTTATTTTGTGTGTCTCTCCCCCCCTGTCCTATTGCACAACACACTGTGACTTTGTGTGACTTTGTCTGTGTGTGTGTGTGTGTGTGTGTGTGTGTGTATTTGTTTGTGTCCTTGTCAGGTCAAAAGCAACGCGATCCAGCGAGAAACGAAGGAGAAGAGTGAATCCCCGGCGGTCCGACCCAAACCAACTGCAGAGGTTTGAACTCACTGGAACTCAGCAGCTGCTGCTCAGCGACATGTGGTTCATGTTAAGCTTCTGCTCTGACTCCTCCTCTGTCTGTCTCTGACTCTTTGTGTTGCAGGAAATGAAAAGGACATCCACACACGATACAGTGAATCCAGGAGGGGCCGATGATCATCAGGTTCAGATTGCACTTCCCATATTTACAAAACATGCAGATATGCAGGATGTTTGCTGTTTGTTACATTTAAACATTTGGCTCATTAGGCTATTTTGTTGAAGTGTCATTAGTGGTTAAATATATTGTTTTCTCCTCCGAAGGACAAAAAGGAAATGAGCTCCCGGCAGAAGAAGGACAAGGCTGCGGAGACTCCTGTCGTCCCTGTGCGACCGTCAGAGGAGGTGGAGTAAAGCCTCAGTGGCTGTGTGTGTGTCTGTTTGCAGCTGTTGTGTGTCCGTGTGTATCGAAGTTTAACAAAACTGTTCTGGTTTGATGACAGGAGATGAAGAGAGCAGTGAAACCAAAGCAGAGCATCAACCGTCAGGTTATTTACCAGACCACTGTTCCAAACACTTCTGTCTTTATGAACCATTTATAGATCATACTTTAAAAAAATATCTGTTCCATGTCGGCTGCAGTTTAATGACATGATTTGTTGTAATAGTTACATAAACTCACTTCCTTGCCTTTTAAGAAATATAGTCAGAGTTTCCCGCTAAAGTTACTAGTCATTATAAAATGGTTAAATTTGTTGTTTAAATATCTGTAAAATATTAGCTGTTAATAACACAAGGACAATATTGCACACACACATTTCAATGCAAACAGACTTTGCTAAAAATATGAATCATTTATTAAATGAGTTGTTTACTTTGCTGCAGAGCCACTCAGACGATGAAGGACTCAAACCAGATGAATCTGCTGAAGCCAAAGACGGAGACGAGCTGAATCCTCCAGAGAGTAAAACAGTGAGTTGCTCTCTTCACTCTTCACTTTGGGACAGAGTTTTGTTTGCTTATTGTTTTGTGATGTTGAACAATCCAACGCAAGTCAAAGAAGTGTTTGTCCTTTATCGTCTTATGGTTTGAATCCAGTGGGGGGGAGTTTGTTTATCTTTCTGTGATAAGAGCTGATAGCAGTGAGATCTAATATCTGAGATCTGAGCCTAGAGGCAGTTGCTTCAGTCAAATATAATCCACTGATGAATGAAATGTAGTTCTTCCAGTTGTTTCTCCTCATGTGATCTCATTGCTCCATTTCTTTACAGACCAAGGTGAAAAAACCCAAGCACCATAACCCGTTCATGTCTCGTGCTGCATCAAAGGTACAAGATAAAGTTTTATGTTTGATTCATTCATTCAACAGTTTTTAACAAAAGCTTTAAAGTGAACTTAATGCACAAATGAAGTTTTAATCTTCTATGGTTTGTTTTAGGCTTTGTCTGATGATGAAGGACTGAAAGAAGAAGATGAATCTTCATCCAAGGAGGAGGAGAATAAAGACGAGGAGCTCAACGAGAAGAAAGAGGCGGTCAGCTGAACTCCTTCTGTTTCATTTCTGCCTGTTGACGTTAGAATTTTTAGTTTTGATATTCATTGGAATCATTCTAGTGTTGTTATAGCTTAAGAAGCATTTTAGAATTTGACCTGAGGTAACGCTGCTTTGTTTCTCTTTCAGACCAAAGTCAAGAAGCCTAAGCGTCACAACCCCTTCATGCCACGGGTCAAGGTAAACCTCCAACATGTGACTTGTCCTGACTTGTCTCCTCCCTTGACAACCGTCCCTGTTTGTGTTAACACTGTCAAAGTCTCTTCTAACATCGCAAAGCACAGAGTAGCAGCTCAGATCCCTGCAGAGGAATGTTCTGTCAGAGCAGCAGAACAGATCTAATGGAGGAAATAATCTAAATGTTTATAACTTTCAATTTGTTTCTTAAAAGATTGACAGAAGGAAGCAAAACGCTGTTAAGATTAGTCTGTTTCTGTCTCCACTCGTCTCTATCGTCTCTATCTCTCTTCCTGACGACTTCCTGATTCCTCGTGTTGTAATGTTCTCATGGTTACAGTTACAGTAACAAAGTGGAAACACAATTATTTTGCAAGGGGTTTTGTAACTTGTTGTTTTGGAGCAAATATCAGCCAAAAAGCAAAAATGTATATTGATATGATAAGTGTTTTAACTGTGTGTGTGTGTGTGTGTGTGTGTTTGTCTTCATCTGTTTCAGACCAACGTTATTCAGCGGCCCGGGCAGGTGGATACTGAAGAGGTAAAGAAAATGAAGATAGTGTATTTGATCTTCTCCTTCTCCTCTTTTACTTATATTTGTGTAGTCGCCTCTCTCTCTCACACACGGAGCTTTTCTCTAGAAGCTCATTATCACTGTTTCTACCAGACGCGTTGGAGTCTTACTCATCGTGGTTCAGGATTTCAAAAGCTCGGTTTCAGTCAGCCGACTCTTCCCCTCTGAAAACCACGTCTGTCTTGCAGTTGTTCAGCGAGTTTGTCCCCGGGGCTTTGGTCCCAGCAGAGATGATTATAGCCGACCTGCTGCGTTGTGTAGTTGTTGTTCTTCCCCTGCTGACATGAAACCCACCCCCCCACACCTTCACCCACAGTCTGTGCACGGAAGATTAGACGAGATTAGGCTGCAATGTGGCCAGACTGGTTTCTCCGCTTCCCTTTTCAACGCGTCCATTCAGGGTTTTCGTTCTTTTTACTTCTGCAAAAAAACCAAAGGAACAAGTCATCGTGTTAAGAATCGTTTTTACCGTCTCTCCCTCGTCTGAATCCAAACACGCAGGATAGAAAGAGAAACAACATACATGATACTTAAGATCTGTTGTTCTCTACAGAGCCAGAGGTTTTGTCTGAGGGTTTTAGAGACTGTATATGTTTTACATTTGTATAATATATTGATATACAGATAGGTGTTTGAGCTGTATGGTTTCTGTGTCTCAGAACGATGGTGCGAGCCGGTCCCTGTTCGACCGGCTGGAGGATCTCCGTGTGGACCCGTCACAGCCTGAAAACAATCAGGTTAATATCTAAAACCAAAAATATATATAAACAAATCACCAAATGTGTATGTGAACACAGTCTGATGCATGTTAATAAATGTACAATTGCAAACCCCCATACAAACCCTCATGTTATCTTCCAGGATGTGGAGGATCTCATGGAGTGGTGGAACACGGTGGAGCGTAAGTGACGAATAAGAGAATTCAATTTTTCTAACTTTTATTTACTTTTATGTGGTTTTGTATTGAGGCTTTTATTTCCTTCTGTAAAGAAACAACATGACCAAAAGTATATGAGCCAATATATTCCTAATAACATTTTATTCTTACAGCATAACAGTTCAGACAGAAGTTTAGAGTTAAAGAAAACGTTCACGCATCAGTATAACAGAGCTAAGATCTGTTAGATCGGTGTTGGGCCTCATCAGTGCTCTGATGGAAGAATAGTGTATTTCAGTATATGATGGGTATCATATTCTGGTGTACAGATATTGGCCTGGTGATGTTAAAGCTAATGATTGTTTTATATTTGCTTCCTCAGAATGGGAGGACGCGCCTCAGGTGGAAGACATGACAGAAAAGGAAGAGGCCAAGTATGTGAAAGCTCACACATGCATTTCACTGCATCTCTTCACTTCACCATGTTTACGTGTTATTAACCAGATACCTTTTGGTTTTATGTGCCAAAGCTTTGAGGTATCCACGTCTACACTGTCTTTCATGGACCCAGTAGAACAAGTAGTCTCCACCTGGTTGGATCAATGACTGGAAAGCAAAGTAGTCTTAAGATACGGTGACTTCTCTGTGATCCCTTCCAACCTTCTCTTCTCAGGGCGTTTGCTTTGACGGCCGATAAGGTGCAGAAAGGAATCCGTGTGTTCAACAAGCTGTTCTCTGAGCGCGCCGAGAGTCTGTGGATGCACGTCATCAGCCTCAACGGCCTCGCCGACGGCTTGGACAAGTTCAACAAGAGAACCAAGATCGCTCAGATCACCGGCGGCTCCACCAGCGCCATCGGGGGCATCGCCACCATCGCCGGCCTCGCTCTGGCCCCGGTCACCTTCGGAACCTCCCTGATTGTGACGGCGGTGGGACTGGGCGTGGCCACGGCAGGCGGCCTGACGTCAGCAGGCGCCGGCATCTCCAACCAGGTCAACAACTCCATGGACCGCAAGAAGGTGGAGAAGATCGTGCAGGACTACCAGGAGAAGATGCTGGACTTGAACAAGTGCCTGAAGTTCATCAAGCAGGGAATCGAAGCCCTGCGCAAGTTCGACCTGATCAAGATGAAGAAACACGCGTACAACCGGGACTTCCCTGTGCTCAGCAGCAGCTTCTACGAGGACGGCGCCATGGCAGGAAAGGCCATCCTCATCAACGCCAACGAGATCATGCGCGTGGTTCAGATCGCCAACGTGGCCGGCAGCACGGCAGCCCGGGCCGTGCAGATCGCCAGCATGGCCACCGGCGTCCTCACCGGACTCTTCGTCGGGATGGACATCTACTTCGTGGCCAAAGACTCCAAAGAACTCAAGAAAGGGGCCAAGTCGGAGTTCGCCGCCAAAATCCGGGAGGTGGCCACGCAGCTGCACGACGGTCTGGTGGAGCTCAACTCCATCCGGGAGGAGCTGCAGGCCACGACTCCAGAGGGCGTCGCCGAAGAAGAGAAGGCCGATCTGGAAAGCAACGAGAAAAAAGAATATAAATATAGTTCAGATGAGGAGGAAGATGAAATCGACCGCATTAAGAAAGCCATCAAGAAGGATTATGAGAACCGGGAGTATGTTTGAACAAGGACTGGCTCAGAACTACAAGTGTCCAAAGAGGAGGCGTCACTCCTGAGGAAAAACTGTTTTCTAAAACTTGTTCTTTCCGGGAACTGGCTGCTCGACAGCTGATCAGCATCTTCTCTAGAAGGAGGAAGTGAAATTTGTAGTAAATAAAGTAGATAAAGTTTCATATCTGTGCCTTTTCAGAAAGTGGGATTAAAAATGTTAATTCAATCGTGTATTTTGATAAAACTGTTTTAGATTTATCAAAGGACACAACTACAGAATATTAACTAGACTTTATATTTTTGACTTGTAAGAATCAAAGTTTGTCGGTTCATGTCGAAGAACTGGAGATTTCACCGACCAGTGGGGGGGGGGGGGGATTGTGTGAACTCAGTGGGAGCTGTGCCTTTCTTATTAATAATCAGAAATACAGTGTGATGCAGTGGAGCATCAGTGTGTTTCATGAAGTTGTGTAGTTGTGGTGAATGAAACCACTTCATGTGCTGCAGGTTTTAGATTGAATGTGGGATGTTCATGGTTTGTTTGGCTTAATGAGAATAACTCATTTTAAATATGATTGATTTAATATAATAATAATACTAAGCTTTGTGTAAATCTGCCGGGCAAAAGGGATTTACTTTTACAACAGTGCCAATCCTTTGTAAATGTAGCTGTGACTGTATTTCTACGCACATGGAGAAAGATATTTCATCTCATTAGGTTTTAGGGGAATAACTGAACTTGCACATGTTATTAACCTCATTTTTCTTATTTCTGTTATATTATTTTGAACCAGTGTCAAATTCAACAACTAATTTACCTTTTTCACACCAAACTTGGTCTTATTGTTATAGTACAACTAAAATGACAATTTATAGAATGCACCAAGCTAAGAGTTGTGTCGTCTGTACTGTTTGAACTTCATATTTATTTATCTTCGGTCTCATTCTGGGTTGATCTGGTTTTTGGTGAAGCCTTTTTAAGTGCAATATACTGTAGAGCCTCATGTGTCATAAATGTAAATTGTTAATAAAAAGTCAGAAACACAATCTGTGCAGTTTGTCAGAGTCTTGAAATTAAAGTGAACAATTTCCTTCTCCTGACACACACTTCTTGAGTTTGTATTCATGAAGTTAATAAGGTTTCAGTCTCTATAGATGGAAGCAAATCACAAATTGTTATTATTTTATTTGGATATGAAGATGGAAACTCTCAAGACAAAAGGACGCAGGAGGATTTCCCTGTTCAGAATCTAGACTCAGCTTCATGTTGACTTGAGCAGAACAAATGAAGCCGAATCAAACTGACTCAAAGCTGCTGGTCGAGGTTTGGAGAGGAAGCCATTGTTCTTTCAACCACACCCAGCTCTGATGTCACCATGTACTGACCACACCCATGAGTAAACGTTACCATCACTGAAGCGGCTTGAGAAGATCGTCTCTAACTAACTGACAGATTCATGATGATAACAAACGTGAAAAGGAGCGAATGTTGTGAAAATACTGAGAACAAGTGACATTTAGTTAAATCCACAGTTGAAAAGTTTAGAATAATTAAAGTTAAATTGCTCTTTAGCCTTCACACATATACCCACAGTTCTATGGGTATATGTTAGATATAGTTTATATCAAACTTTACATCTAACGCTTATCTGGTGAAAACAGATCAATATTTTAGTAAAACTTCATTTAAATTACAATAAAACGTAACATTAAATTGTAAAAACACGCTGCACTGTGAAGATGTCAACAATACTGTGGGGAAATGTCGAGATATACTGATTTTAGAAAGTAGAACCGAAAAAGCTAAATCAACACAGTTAGAAATAAAAATGAATTCTCTGAAAATGTAAAATAATTCATTTAGCAGCTGTAAATTAAAAATAGAAGATGTATAATAAATAGAACTTGATGTACAGGCTGTATTTCAGCTGTGAAATCATAAACCTGATAAACGATTCCGTTGAATTTCCATATTGACTCTTGACGACTGAGTTATTTCGTGTTTGTTTTCTCTTCACCTGTTGTTGACGCCTGGTGAAACCCGGGAGTCAAACCCATGAGTCAGAGTCTCTGCTCCACGCCCACAGACACAGGTGGGCCTCCGAGTGGCCCCGCCCCGCTCCCAGGTGAGTCCACCGCCACCACAGGAACCAGGAAGGAGACAAAGCTGCCAGCTCCTGCATCCTCTCAGACTGAAGACACCCAGGTGAGACATCCCTCTCCTGGTCCTGATCCTCAGAATGTCCCTGTGTCTCGTCCCAGACGGGTTCTGGTGTCTCTCTGGGAGCTTCTCGTGGTTCAGAGGCTCTCAGGGCGTGTGTGGGTTTGTTTGAGAGGCTTTGTTTGACCTGTGTGATGTTGTCAAAGCTGCAGTGGGGAAATACTTTGTAATTAGAGGACATGGAGGTAAACACACAAAACATGGCAACATGAGATAGAGTAGAAGCTGTTGTTTTGGATTGAATGTGTCTAAATATATAATATTGCATGTTTCTATAACTATAAGCTAATTGATAATATAAGCATCTGTTATTTATAATTATTTTGACTATTGTCTGTAAAATTGCATCAAAAACTACTTTGTGTGTACTGGTACATATTTTTAAATGAAGGAGGATGTTGACCTGAGGGTGGATCAGTTTTTTTATTTTTTTTTACAGTTTATGGAAACTGGTGTTCATTTAATCTTCATGTTCTCCATTTGGTACTAAAACCAGAATGAAACTTTGATTTTTTTCCAGCCCCCTTCTCATTATTTATTAACTTAAAATGTTGAAACTAAATATATAAATGAGGAAAAAAGAAAAACAGAACAGAACAAAACAGAAATATCACAGCTGGTCTGGGGTCAGGTTGTTTCTTACAATTTAATGGATACTGTTAGATTTGATCCCAAATTATTTAATTTTGTACTAAAACCAGAATGAAACTTTTGAGTATATTCTCGTTGTTAATATACGTCAATCGTTAAAACCAAAAAATACAAACAAGAAATCTAAATATTTGAAAGTTAGAAGTTTAAAAAGAGCAATCAAGTATTTTTTGCTGTAAAACTAACATATGTAGTATATTAAAAACACACATGTGATTAGTGGAGCTGACGTTTTTAATTTTACTGAGGTCAAACTTTACTGCACATTAGCAGGAGAGCAGCCGAGAGGTGTGAGTACTCTGATTTCCTGGGTTCTCGCGCGGCTCTTGAACGCCCCCGGTGTGCAGATGTTGTGGGTGTGGAGAAGTTGTTGAACCTCCTGGGAATGTGATGTCAGTGAAGCAGCCGCCGCTTCACGCCGCTTGACCTCGAATCCATTAAGAAAAGTGAGTTTTTAGATTTCTCTATGATGTCCGGTGGTGGGGGGGTACTGTTCCGTGTGACGTCAGTTTCTGACAGTGTGAACTTTTAGTTTGAAAGTTGAAATCCATCGTCGGGTCCGAGGATCTCAGCAGGTTGTGAGTTCAGGCTCCACATGTAGGAAACCAGCTGGGTTGTTGGTTTTTCTCTAAGTTTTCTCATTGTGTTTTAATCCTGATGTTCTGCTGCTGCACTGACACTGGATCAGCTGGTTTGAAAACTTGAGTACAACACGTGTACACTTTCCAAGTAACTTGTAGATCACTTGAAAACGATACTTTTGTGTATCACTGTACTGCATTCTTCTCATTGTGTTAAATCATAATGCTAACATGCTGCCTGTGTTTATCTTTATTTGATTTTATATCTCTCGTTTTGCTCTTATTCAGTTTTCACCAGTTCTTTTTAAAGACTCACATCTGCTGCACTTTAATTTGACCGGTTGTTTAAACTCACAAGTTATTTATCTTTAAATCTGTATTTATACTTCCACACTCAGTTACTTGTCTCTTCACGTTGTACTTCTAGTATCTGTCCTGTCAGTATCTCTGTTAGCAGATACTTCTTCACAGGGGCAGTTTTGTAGTAGTTCTGGTGACTTTCATCTCACTGCAGTGAACTTATTCTGACTCATTTTCACCTTTTGTTGTCATTATGCTCTTGTGTTTGGCTGTTGTGTGAGATACTGGAGGATCGGGGTCATTAAAGTATTCATCTATCTAGTTTCTACACCGGATGAAGTACAAGCTGAACATATTCTACTCCTGAATATGATTAAAGTACTGTTTCGTTACCTCTGTTCTCCTGATGATTCTGGAGTGTTGTACTTTTATCTGCTGATTTACTCATTGAAAGAAAGTTATTTTCTTTTGTGATGAGTGATGACTCATCAAAGTAATAAAAAAAAAAGCCAAATAATTAAATATTTGAAGTTTCCAGCTTCTCTGATGTGAGAATTTTCAATTTCTCTCAGTCATTATGGTCAATTTAATATTATGGAGTTTGGTTTGATGACGCCATCTTGTGCTCCATGTTCCGAGCACAAATATCAAATATTTGATGGTTCCAGTCAGAATTTGTAGTTTTCTTTTATCCACTGTTGTGTAAAATTAATGAAGTTGGAGATTTGATTTGTTGCTGCGTAAAAAAACAGACATGTTGAGAGATCATATTGTTCAATAGGTTCGTGAATATATCACAGCAAAGTTAGCAGATATTTGAAAGTTCCAGGTTCTAAATGGTTAAATTCTAGTCTTACGTGATGTGAAATTGAATATTTGTTCGAGTTATGTGCTATTTTGCAGCTAAAACATGTAAAGACATCAAGTTGTGCTCTAGATCAATGAGATGGACATCTTTCACTGTTTCTTGCTTTTTAAAGCTAAAAATACCAAATAATTAGAAGGTTCCAGATTCTCAAATTAAATTTGTTGTTGTTTTTCGTTGTCTTATGTTTAAATAATTGTGACTTTGTGGTTGTTGGTCCAGTGGACACATAAAGGGACATTTAAAGGGACGATGCAGGAAGCAGACATGTTCTGTAGAGATGAACCTTCCCTGTCTGTGTGACCGGACCTTTAACGTGAAGCTGCTCATATTCATCAGAGTTCCTGTCGGTGCTGTTTCCACAGGACGATGGAGCCGTGCATGCTGAGGCCAGAGGTCAAGAAGAAACCTAAGCTGGTGAGAACCTTTGCATCCAGAACAGAAAACACTTCCACTGGTTCTGGATCAGATCAAATATAAAAACATCCTAAGTCTATGTACTAATACACTGTGTTGTCCTCTGTGTTTGCAGCCTAAACCTCCACCGAAGCCCAGTGAGGTACGGGAATCAAACCTTCCACGAGTTCCCTGACTCGTGTGTTTGTTGACGTGTATTTGTTGTCGTACTTTTATTCGGTGTGAGGTCACACTCGCTTGTGTAAATAATGAAATCTGAAATTCCCTTTTCCAGATTAAGAGAAGTGACCCAGAGAACCCGACTCCTGTGGTTCCTCCTCGACCTTCAGCCGCTGTGAGTCCAAAGTGAACAAACTGTTGGTCTCTGGTTTATTTGCACGGCAGACGACCTTGAAGACGGTCGGACTTTGAGTTCGTCTGTCGGCCTGTTAACCTTTTAGAAGATGGAGGTCTTGATATGAAGTGGATTTTGGTTTGAAGTATTTTCCTCGTGGGTTCAGTCTCCACGGAGCAGATGTGCTTCAGACGTGCTTTAAACATCTGGATCCATTTCAGTAGATTGTCTTATGTCTGGGTCGTAGTGGAGAGGATCTTCATACGTGTTCTCTAGTAAAAGGTTTTATACGAATCACTAAATATAGAGAAGGAAAGAAGGAGAATTGGTTTCTTTAGGTGAAAGAATTTGATTTAGATTTCTTTCTGTCCAGGAACTTTCTCAGACACAATTCAGAACACACAGAACAGCAGCAATAAACAATGAGGTATTTACTGCACAAATATATTTTTCTTTTAATTCTTTAATAATCGTTAAAAATCTTACATTACAGATATTTATGTTTGAACAATACGGCCCCAAATGTGCATCGCTAACATCCTGGATTAAACATGAACATGAAGTATTTATCATGTGTTTTTATATATTGATTTTAATGAATACTATGCATTTGTTTACTTTTATACCCTGAGTGGATTATTGAGTCTTTTCTCCGTCTGTGTCAGGATGATGGGAGAAGAGACAGAAAAGAGAAGTCGTCTGAATCTCCTGTGGCTGCACCTCGACGCAGAGAAAAGGTTCAAATCCCAGAAACGTTAACACAACCCCCGGTGTACTGTGGGAACATCAATGTTTGTGTTGTGCTGATAATCACTTTTTAAATGTGATTTAAAGTGAGTCAGCGTCACCGGAGTGTGAGAACAGTTTACAGATTAAATCCCCCCCCCGAGCAACTGAAGGTTTCCTGTTTCTTTCCTGTTCCCAGTATCATGTTCTGATGTTGTTGTTCTCTCTGTGTTGTGTCTTTTGTGTGTTTTTTTATGCAGGAACTGGACACAACAAGCGGCAGCCAGCGCAGGAGGACACACATTGAGGACGCGCAGGTACACAAACAATAAAACATCACATTCCTTTGTGTCTTTCTGATTAAATGTCAGAGTGAAACCAGCTTCCTCTTCCCCTCAGAGAGACACTAACAAACCAGCAGCTGCTAAAGATGAAGCAGATTTCAAACAGGTACCACAGGTGGAGGCACTGGTTTCCACTTCTCACCACATTGATGACGCTGCTACACAATGTCTTCCTCTTTCTTTACCTGTGCTCTGTTTGTAGAACAACCCTCCGGTCCTGACGGGAATGTTCCAACGGAGCCAGAAAGAGAAATCCTCCAATTTCACTGTGAGAAAAGCACCGGACACTCTCCTCTGCTCCTCGGCTTCATATTACTCACCTTAATATGACTTCTGTTTGATAATATACATTCTTAAACTATAAATAAATGAAGAGCACAACATTCAGTATTAGTGGATTTTAAAATGGCAGTAAAATAGAAGAACATGAAGCTTAACTTATGTTTTTGAAACTGTCTCAAGCTGAACAGGATTGTGTGTGTGTGTGTGTGTGTGTGTGTGTGTGTGTGTGTGTGTGTGTGTGTGTGTGTGTGTGTGTGTGTGTGTGTGTGTGTGTGTGTGTGTGTGTGTGTGTGTGTGTGTGTGTGTGTGTGTGTGTGTGTGTGTGTGTGTGTGTGTGTGTGTGTGTGTGTGTTCATGATTCACTTCTGATATAAATTTGTCTGCATAACATTCAACCCGGAAAATAACATCAAATTAATTCAATGTAATAAATAATAATATTTTTGAAGTAGTAAATTAATAAAGCAATTTTTTTTCTGATGGGAATTTGTCAAGTCAACGTTTCCTCCTCCTCCTCTTCTTCCTCCTCCTCCTCCTCCTCCTCTTCCTCTTCTTCCTCCTCCTCCTCCTCCTCTTCCTCCTCCTTCTCCTCCTCCTCCTCCTCCTCCTCCTCCTCCTCAGAGTTATCTGGACGACTGTGACAAGGAGGAAACAAGCGTTGACGTCACGGCCAAACAGGCTCCCGGCAGCAAACCGGTGTGTGTCTCTCTTTGTGTACATGTGTGTTGTTGTTGTTGTCGGCCGGTCGGTGACATGTGACTGTTGTTGACAGGGCGTTCTGAAGGGAGTAATGAAAGGTTTGCAATTCAAGTCGTCACCTAAGGTACAAAGAGCCGTGCTGTGTTTCAGTGTTGTGTACTGGTGGCGGCTGCTGGTTCCAGGGGTTCTCTCTCTGTGTGTCCACACTGGTTTCAATGGTGTTACTGGTCGCTGAGTTTTCTGTTTGTGTTTCATTTTGTTTTAAAGATGTTGAAATGTTTGTGTATCTGTGGTTTGGTGACATTCATGTGGTAGCCTTCATTATTCTGCTCTGGGATTTCTCAGCCTCAGCTTTACCTGCTGCTCAGCCTGTCAGGGAATAAATGCAACTTATTATTATTGTTGTTGTTTTTCACGTCTTATAATGTTGTTCTTTGCTTCGGGTGTTTACTTTCTGGTGTCTGAGGGCAACAAGTTTAGAGGTTTGATCGTTAACGTCTCTGGTTATCAACCAACTGGGGACACTACTCCTCAAAAAGTGTGTGAAACCTGTAAATCATCCCAGGAAATCCTGTCTAATTTTTCCAAACTGAGGGTATTTATTGGTTCAGTCACTTTTCTTGCATCTTGCTAGTTTGAATTTATTGTTTAAAAAATAAATAAATATTTGAAATAGATCTGGATTATCACAAAAGTTAAACTGTTATGATTTTCGAATTTGGACCCTGTAATATTTGCGGAGCAGCTGTAAATAATAACATGTGAAGTATTATAGAAGGATCCTTTATTAATCCTGGAGATGTGAGTCTTGTTATGAGCCTATAACCTGTTGTCAAGTGTCACTGAGGATCTTGTTGATTCTGGTCTCAGGTCAGCAGAGATCAGAGTCCAGGTCCCGGCTCAGAGGACGGAGACGCAGAAAAAGAACAAACTTCAGAAAAAGAGAAACACAAGCCGGAGAAAAACACAGAATCCAAACAGGTGTGAGATCAACAATGTGTTTTATGTCCTGAACAAACAAAATCATAAATTAATCTCTGTTCTGCTGTACAGGGGTTTTATATGATAAATAATAATATGGGTAAACTGTACATCTGTTTTCTCCTCGGCTCCTCAGGACAAAGGAAGTCTGCTCACTGGGATGTTCCGCAAAACACCCAAAGAGAAGTTATATCCTTCCCTGTCGGTGAGTTTAAGTTAATTTAAGACAGAATGTCCAGATGTTCCAGATGTTTTCAAGCCGGTTCACTTTGTGTTGTGTTCACCAGCAGGTCAGTAAAACAGAGAGTGATTGTGAAGAGGGGGAGGAGAAGTCATCTGAGCAGCCTCAGGTCAGTCACGACTTACTGGAGAAGAGATTCACAAGGTTTATATCTAAAGACAAATAGAGAAAAGACACATAAATATGTTTTAATAGTTCATTTCAATGGAAACCCAGTGATGGAAACAGATGTTTACAGATGTTTCCTTCATCATGTTGTTCCATGTGTTTCACCACAGGAGAAGGGAGGCCTCTTCTCTGGAATCTTTAAAAAACCAGACAAACCAGCAGATGAGACTCCTGCTCAGGTGAGTTTCTTAGATTTTGGGAATTAGGTTTATTTGTTTCGAATGTGCAGATGCATCCAGAAGACGTTAAATTAGCTCAGTATGGTTTTGCCTGATTCTGTCGGAAGCTGAGTTTGGACTGAATCAGGATTTTGGGTTTATTTAATCATCGTCTGATAAAGTTTTTGTGA
The DNA here is from genome assembly GCF_947347685.1 of Pleuronectes platessa. NCBI lineage: Eukaryota > Metazoa > Chordata > Actinopteri > Pleuronectiformes > Pleuronectidae > Pleuronectes > Pleuronectes platessa. Next base: position 3,833,421 of record NC_070638.1, read on the forward strand.
ATGTTGCTGTTTCAGGAGAATCTGAGCGCTCACAGTGATCTGTCAGCGAGCAGCGACAGTTTGTCTGAGAACCACAAGGTGAGTTTCTGTAGTTTACAGTGAACACACAGACCTGGAGTAACGTGTGGACGATGACCCGACCTTCATCAGAATGGATCTACTTTGACTGATGTGATAACTCGTGTCTGCTTCAGGAAAAAGGAGGAATCTTCAGCGGGATGTTCAAGAAAAGTCAGAAACGAGCAGAAGAAGCTCAGACCGACGAGGTAAAGTAAAAATAAAACATGTCAGTTTATGTCCAGTGACATCATTTTACAGATTTAAATCAGTTTAATTCTGATTATGTTAAACTTGTTTGTTTCCAGGATCAACGTGACGAGGAGTCGGGCAGCAGCGATGATCTGTCTGAAGCCTCCAAGGTGAGTCAGAGGGGAAGTGATGGGATTATGATTCAAAGTTATCATTATCTATCGTGATGAACAGTTTCTGATGAACTCGCTGGTTTGACCTCTGCAGGACAAAGGAGGGTTTTTCAGCGGGATTCTCCGGAAGCCTCACAAGGTTCCTGCCGAGGGAACATCTGGGCAGGTCAGTGTGAGATCAGATGGAGCTCCAGACAGGATGTGGAAGAACCTGATCAAATGTTTACCGAGATGTAAACTAACTGGGGCTCATATTAAAGAGCAGATACGTTAATACACAAGTACTTTAAACTGTAAGTCCAACGTTTGACCTGTGATTCTTGTCTCAGGAGAATCTGTCGGAACAGAAACATCTGTCAGCGAGCAGCGACAGCCTGTCGGAGGCGTCCGGCACAAAGGTGGGTTTGGAAACGTGTCCAATACTGACATGAAGGGGAATCAGTCACATGTTCTGTATTGATTGATTATTGTTTGGATTAAATAACATAAATAAAGAAAAGCCTGTGTTTCAGGAGAAGGGGGGTGCGTTCAGTGGATTATTCAAGAAGCCGCTGAAACCTGCAGACGCTCCCACAGAGAAAGTAAGAAATGTTAAATCAGATTATTAAAGGAATGAATCACTGGAGGAAAGATGCACTGACATGTTTCATGTGACTAAATCAGATCTGGTGAAGATTTACTCTGCATTTGAGCTGCAAAACATTTCCCAGCATTAAAGTAATAAATCCTTGTGGAAACTATGAACAATAAACTGCAGCTTCATCAAATATCATCTCCTTATTTCTGGTGTTTCTCAACATTTCATCCTCCTAAAGCTCGTTTCTTATCTGTTTTTCTATCGTCATAACATCGCAGGAGGAAGATTTGAATATTTAGCTTGTTGCTGATTTGCTTATTTGAAATAACCACGTAGCTGAAACGTCTGTGCTCAACCTTTCACATCGTTGTGACCTGTTTCTTTTATTTTTAAAGTAACATTGAACTTGTTGTGTTTCAGGAGAAGGACTCGCTGCAGCCTGAGCTCACCGGCAGCAGCGAGAGTCTGTCTGAGAGCAGCAGCACTAAAGTATGATTGTAGTTTTACAAACTGAAAAGGACGTTGTGTTAATAATTCTGCATTTCCCCAGAATTCTTCAGTATCTCATCGTTCACTTTCTTCTCCGTCCACCAGGAGAAAGGAAACGTTTTCAGTGGAATGTTCAAGAAATCTCCCAAATTGTCCGAAGGGCCTCGACTGAAGGAGGTGATTCATTAACACACTTCTATAATTCTGTTATGTAACATCTGATGCACCTGATTCCTGAATTACCAGTCACCTGCTCCGGGCTCTTCAGTAATGAGGTCATTGCAACATTCTGCAAACACGCCCGTGTCCCTGCTGTCTGTGAAACTGGTCCCAGGTCTGTGTGTAGGTGTAGTGAGCCTTCGTGTTCACACAGGTCGAGTAACATTCTTTCGTTTAGGCCGCGGAGCCGCTGCACGGTGAACTCTCCGCCAGCAGCGACAGCCTGTCGGACAACAAGGTGAGAGGAGAGACACACACATGGAGTCTGAGCTGGAGGAGGATGTTTCCTGAGATGGATTCTGATTAAATCGTCCTTTTGATTCCAGTCTGTGTTCTGTCTGTGTGCAGGAGAAAGGTGGTTTGTTCAGTGGACTCCTCAGGAAAACTCCCAAAGCAACCGGAGAGGTACAAACACCCGTAGTTTCCTCTGAGCTGCTCTGAACAGACCATGAACACTTCAGATCTAAATCTACAGCTAAAGACACAGCTGTTTCATTGTGCTGGGGGACACTGTGGGACACTGGGGGACACTGGGGGACTCTGAGGGACACTGGGGGACTCTGAGGGACACTGGGGGACACTGGGGGACACTGGGTGTGAACCTGAACTGGCTCCAGGCCGGTTTGACCCGTTTGGGTGTGGTTTGCTCTCCATTATAATCCGGCTCATCCCATGACTCCCAGCACATTATTATGTTTCCTGTGGTCACGGCTGAATGGATTCTCATTTCTTAAAGAGACAGTAGATCTCACGTCCTCGTCTGTTGTGAAGAAGCCGCTCGGTGAAACTCTTTCCTCACAGGAGACAAGAGACTCGTCATCTGACTCATGTGACCTCGTTTTATTTATTATCAAAGTTAAAGCACGTCTCATTACACTTCATCATGGTTGAGTCTTTATAGACGATACAATGGATCTATCCTCTGATCAAAAACCACTGACACCATTTACAAAACAATCATTGAATATATCCAAAACAATGAACTGCCCCAGAAGTCCCAGTTGCTCCTGATGCCAAACACCAGTGATCTGAAACCACTGTACACGGTCTGGAGTAATGTCACAGTGATATACAAGCCTTGTTCTATGTATTTGTTCTAAATAATTAGTAATTAAAAGCCTCAGAGGGATGAAGTTTACTCTGTAGACACTGTGTGACATCACTGATCACATGATCTGATGTGAGCATGTGATCCTTGTCTCAGGAGAATCTGTCGGCACAGAAACATCTGTCAGCGAGCAGCGACAGCCTGTCGGAGGCGCCCGGCACAAAGGTGAAGGGAAATCAGTCACATGATCTATATGGATTGATTGATTATTGTTTGGATTAAATAACATAAATAAATGAAACCCTGTGTTTCAGGAGAAGGGGGGTGCGTTCGGGGGAATATTCAAGAAGTCGTCCAAACCTGCAGATGGAGCGTCTGCAGAGAAAGTAAGACTCTGTTCAGTTCCATCAGTTTATTAAAGGTGTTTTGAAAGTTGCATGAGTCAAATCAGACTTTTGATTTAACTGCTGACTTTGCACTACTTGTAAAAAAAAAGTGAATTCATCTCTAATCTGCAGCAGGTTTTTGACTTTTCATCTTTCCCTGTGAAGCAGGACACTGAGGCGACCGGCAGCAGTGAAGCTCCGTCTGAGAACAACACCAAGGTGAGAGGCTGGTTCTGATACAGCAGCTTCTCAAACTAAACTTCTAAAAAGGACCTCGGACATTTAAATGTGTTTGTGTTTCAGGAAAAAGTTGGAATATTTGGTGGAATATTCAAAAAGCCGACCAAAGCTGCAGAAGCTGCTCAGTCTGAGGAGGTAACGTTTTATTTCTTAGAATACGGACGTTAATCTTAAAACTAAATCCGATCTGGTGAAGATTGACTCTGCATCTGAGTTTCAAAACCTTTTCTACCATCAAAGTAATAAATTCTTGTAGAAACTAGGAAAAACCGCCAGGAAACTGCAGCTTCATGGAATATCATCTCCTTGTTTCTAATGTGTTCATCTTGTAATCTGTGACAGGACCGACCTCCTGAGCTCTCAGGCAGCAGTGAGAGTCTCTCTGAGAACAAGCAGGTTCCTGAAAGAGTTCAGTTTCTAAAACATTTAAATCTATCTAAACGCTCATCTCATCCTAAAGCTGGTTTCTCATCTGCTCCCCTCAGGAGAAAGGTTCCGGTCTGTTCGGCCATCTCCTCAAGAAGACTCCCAAAGCCTCGGGAGAGAAGTCCGAGTCTCCGGTGAATTAAAACGTCTTCTCATAGATTTTCAAACCGTCACATGAAACCACGTGTTTCACTCAGATTTTGATTTCCTCTTGTTTTCAGGAAAGAGAAGAGAGCGAGATGTCGAGCAGCAGCGAGGACCTGACGGAGAAGAGCTCCACCAAGGTGAACGGCTGAAGCCTTTTACCTAGAAAATCTTTTTTCAGATCAAAATAACTGATTCACCAATTTATTTTCAGGAGAAAAATATTTTCAGCAACATGTTTAAGAAGCAGCAGAAACCAGCAGAGGGCGCTGCAGCAGAGAAGGTACTGGGACGGATTCAAACAGGATTCAAACTGTTTCTGAAGGATGAAGCTGATTCTGTTCTGACTGTTCTTCCTGTTTGAATTCAGGAGCAGGAAGGAAAAGGTGGAGAAGAGTTTTCTGGAAGCTGTGAGAATCTGACGGACACGAGCGTCCAGAAGGTGATTCTCCACTTTTTATCTTGATCACAACTATTAGGAGAAATTAAACCTGATTCTAGAAAACAGTTAACACAAGACAATTGTGTTGTTTACGTCTGATTCACACTGAAATGAATTTCCACCTCTTTGTTTTTCTTCTCCATCTTCACTGATACATCATGTTTCTGAATTTATTATATTTCAGGAGAAGAAAGGAGGCCTCGGTGGAATATTCAAAAGATCCTCGAGCATCGACAACCTGTTCGATGAGGTCAGCATCAGTGTGTTCTATAAAGACGACCTCTGTCACGGCCAATAACGACTCGTCTGTCCAATGATTTACAAAATACAACAATACTCAATACTAGCAAAGAGCAAAGAGCCTCAGATCCTGAGTCTCTTTCTTCACTTCTGCATCTTCTCATGTCCTCTGACCTCCTCACCAATCCAATCCCTGTGTCTTTTAATTTTGTGCCGGTCAGGAGAAAGGTGGACTTTTCAGCGGCCTCCTCAAGAAAACACCCAAAGCGCCAGGAGAGGAAGCGGAGGTGAGTCCGGAGGGTTGATGCCCTGAGCGTCGTGGTCCTCTGCTCGTTAACTCATCCTCGTTAACTGATCCTCGTTAACTGATCCTCATTAACTGATCCTCGTTAACTCATCCTCGTTAACTGATCCTCATTAACTGATCCTCGTTAACTGATCCTCGTTAACTCATCCTCGTTAACTCATCCTTGTTAACTCATCCTCGTTAACTGATCCTCGTTAACTGATCCTCATTAACTGATCCTCGTTAACTGATCCTCGTTAACTGATCCTCGTTAACTCATCCTCGTTAACTCATCCTCGTTAACTGATCCTCATTAACTGATCCTCGTTAACTCATCCTCGTTAACTCATCCTTGTTAACTCATCCTCGTTAACTGATCCTCATTAACTGATCCTCGTTAACTCATCCTCGTTAACTCATCCTTGTTAACTCATCCTCGTTAACTGATCCTCATTAACTGATCCTCGTTAACTCATCCTCGTTAACTCATCCTTGTTAACTCATCCTCGTTAACTGATCCTCATTAACTGATCCTCGTTAACTCATCCTTGTTAACTGATCCTCATTAACTGATCCTCGTTAACTGATCCTCGTTAACTGATCCTCGTTAACTCATCCTCGTTAACTGATCCTCGTTAACTGATCCTCGTTAACTCATCCTCGTTAACTGATCCTCATTAACTGATCCTCGTTAACTCATCCTTGTTAACTGATCCTCATTAACTGATCCTCGTTAACTGATCCTCGTTAACTGATCCTCGTTAACTCATCCTCGTTAACTGATCCTCATTAACTGATCCTCATTATCTCATCCTCGTTAACTCATCCTCGTTAGCTCATCCTCGTTAACTCATCCTCGTTAACTGATCCTCGTTAACTCATCCTTGTTAACTGATCCTCATTAACTGATCCTCGTTAACTGATCCTCGTTAACTGATCCTCGTTAACTCATCCTCGTTAACTGATCCTCATTAACTGATCCTCATTATCTCATCCTCGTTAACTCATCCTCGTTAGCTCATCCTCGTTAACTCATCCTTGTTAACTGATCCTCATTAACTGATCCTCGTTAACTGATCCTCGTTAACTGATCCTCGTTAACTCATCCTCGTTAACTGATCCTCATTAACTGATCCTCATTATCTCATCCTCGTTAACTCATCCTCGTTAGCTCATCCTTGTTAACTGATCCTCGTTAACTGATCCTCGTTAACTCATCCTCGTTAACTGATCCTCATTAACTGATCCTCGTTAACTGATCCTCATTAACTGATCCTCGTTAACTCATCCTCGTTAACTGATCCTCATTAACTGATCCTCGTTAACTCATCCTCGTTAACTGAACCTCGTTAACTGATCCTCATTAACTGACGCTCGTTAACTGATCCTCGTTGTTTCCTTCACGCAGGACAGAGACGAGAGGAAGGAGCTGACAGCGAGTAACGACAGTTTGTCCGAGAACACGAACACAAAGGTGCAGAACTGTCACCGCCACGAAACCACACGACAAGTCTGAATGCAATGAAGCCTGCAACACAACTTTATATTTTATATGTTTTTTTTTAAATCATTTCCACCTGATGCGTCTGTTTTCAGGAGAAAAGTATTTTCAGTGGGATGTTTAAGAAAACTCCAAAAGCAGCAGAGGGAGCCGCAGACGAGGTGCAGTAATAACTCTGTGTGTGAAGTCGACATCATGTGACACCGGACTTGTTTATTAACGTGTTTCTTGTTTTTTATTTCTTCTTGTTCAGGACTCAAACTCCGGTGAAGATAAGAATTTATCAGCCAGCACTGAAAACCTCTTAGAAGCAAACAAAGCGAAGGTACAAAGGTTTTCTGACGATCACATCAATGACAACTGATTCTGTTTCTCTCCTTTTATTAATTATTAATTGATTATTGATTGTTTATTGATTTGTGGATGTTTCACGTGTCTCAGGAGAAAAGTGGAGGACTTGCAGGGATCTTCAAAAAATCCCCCAAACCGGCTCATCGCTCTGTGGCCGTGAAGGTGAACAGCTTCGGTTTCTCACATGTGAATCTGAATGTTTGTTTTCACGTCGGTGAAATCTCACATTTACACTTTTGAACTGTTCCAGGATCCGCTCAGGGACTCAAAGGGCCTGTCCTCCAGCAGGGACTCTCTCACAGATGCTGGCGAGGTGAGAGCTTCTTGGTTTCCTGTGTACATGTGAATACTTTTCACTGGTTTACCACAATAATTACACGACTCTAAGGAGCAGGAAGGAAAACAAACCAGAGAAAGGAGGTTTTTTTCATCGTGGAACCAAGTTTCCCGTCTCTGCAGTTTCATGACAGATGCTTGAGGACAGTGACTCATTTTTCTTGAATTCCTTTTATAGGAGGATCAGCGTGAGACGTCTGCCAGCACCGAGAACCTGACTGAAGCTTCAAGCAACACGAAGGTGAGTCTGGTCCAGTGGGTGAACTGGTTTGACTGTGGGAGCTCCTCCTGCTTCATGTTTTATCTCATTACAGGAGACTAAAGGAGGATTTTCTGGGATGTTCAGGAGGACGCCGAAAATTCTGGAGCCACAGGTACGATGGTGTCAGCATGGAGGATTCTCTATCCTCTATTTACAGTTATTCTTAATGTGATGGAGAATAATCTGGGTCAAGAGTGAGCAAATAGAACATAAAACAGATTAAAGAACAATAATAAATGTGAGGTCATAAGACATCATGAACTCCTGGATCACCTGACTGTTCCTGAGTGGCTGTTACTCAGATGTGTTTCTTCCCTGTGTTGCAGGAGAGCGTGGACATGGAGGCTCCACAGGGAGGAGGGCTGAGACGCAGGAGGACGATCAAGAAGAAAAGACGAGTGAGTTGTTTGTCCCTGAAACTCTCAACGGACGTATTTAACCACATGAATTTGAGATTCCAACTCTAATCTTATCTTTTGATTTTTTGATTTCCTCAGGTTGTGTCTTTCAGAATCAAGAAAACTCTTCCTAAGATGCCAAAGATTTCACAGGTATGTGGAGATTCTCCTGTGGCTGCGTCAGAGATCTGAAACATCAGTGTTCTGATATGGATATAAACATTCTCCTAATGCTTGAAAGGCTCATAAAACATTTAAAATAAACTTACAATATCTTGTTTCTATACATTAAGTTGCAAAAACATATGTTAAACAATTGTGAGTGATTCTATATGAGTCAGATTAACACGTCCTGTCTCTACATTAATACTTTATCCTCTTGTTTTTTAATTAAAATAAAAAAATAGTCTCTTCCTCTCTTCTCCTGCTCAGTCGTCAGATAAGATGCCCATCATCGGGGAGATCGTGGAGATGCAGGAGCTGAACTCGGAACCGGTTTGCATGAGAATATTATACCAGCGATAAATAGAATATACATAATCAGAAAATGTTGAACTTGTGTGTTAAACGTTGTGTGACTGTTGTGTGTGTTTTTCCCAGGAGAGCACAGTGGAGGTCCAGCCTGCGGTGATGGCAGCGTACCCGACAGAGGGCGACCCCCCTCAGCCCGAGCCGGTGCGTTCCAGTGCTCGTGTGTGTTTACGTGATAAATACAAGATCTCAGTTGTGTCTCTTCACGGTCTGTGTGTGTGTTTGTTTTCAGGAGATCGATGAACTGACAGAGTGGTGGAACACAGTGAAAGGTCAGTGTGACAATGGTCCATTGTTCATTTGAAAACAAGCGTGTTTTTTGTGTTTGTTTATTGAAATTCTCCACCAGGAGGAAATGTGGAATTCACCGTCGACATGTTCCATTACTGACTTGAAACTAGTTGTGTCTGCTTTATATATATTTTTTAAGCTAATTCAATAATCTCTACCGCTGATTTCCAGGTTGGGCCGAGTGGAGCGAGATCGCTAACTTCCAGCCGGAGGATGGAGAAATGTGAGCATCATTTTTAAATGTCATTTCTTTTTTTAACACTTCATTCATCTTTGAATTGTTTGGTCAACAAACTTTTTTTAAATCAAATACTGTTTATTAACAAATCTGACAAATAGAAGCTTCAACCTGATGAATGTGTGAAATCTTCTAACATCAAAAAAGTAATCAATTAATCGACTTTGATCAATTAATCGACTTATCATAAAAAATTTGTATTTGAGTTGATTCTAAAGATGCAAAAACACAAGGGCCAATAAAAGGTTGAAATAAAACTGCTCTCCACGTAGGAACCTGCTATTGGTTTTGTTTGAGAACTTTTATCTCTTGAGTTTCGAGCTCTGACTCTCATCTCTCTCTCTCTCTGTCTCTCTCTGTCTCTCTCTCTCTCTCTCTCTCTCTCCCCCCCCCCCCCCCTCAGGGCTCTGGAGCAGGCGGCCGATCGTGTCTACATGGCCGCTCGTCTCTTCGTGCGTCTCTTCAACAAGCGGGGGGGGTCCTTACAGGGACGCATCCTGGAGCTCCTGTCCCTGGCCGACGCCGCCGATGAGTTCCACAGGAAGACGGTGTCGGCGGCGGTGGGCGGCGGCGTGGCCAGCGTCTGCGGCAGCATAGCCACGATCACGGGGCTGATTCTGGCTCCCTTCACATTCGGCGCCTCCATCATCGTCACGGCGGTGGGGATAGGCGTGGCCACGGCGGGCAGCATCACCTCGGCCACGGCCAACATCACGGACGCGGTTCACTCCAACACGGACCGAAAGAAGCTGGAGAAGATGATCAAGGACTACCAGGAGGAGATCACAGACATCAGGGAGTGCATGGAGTTTGTGCAGGTGAGAAAACCTCGAATATGTGCTCTAGACATTTAGATGAATCTCACTCAGACTTGTTTCTCAGCTGGAAACATTGATGTGACAGCTGTGAAGTGAATGTTGACCCTCCCCTCTCCTCTCTGTGCCCCTCGTAGGAAGGTATGAACACCCTCGAGGAGTGGGACTTTGAAAAGTATTCTCAGAGCGCTGCCAAAAAGGCGCTGAACCACAACATCAAGCATGTGATGAAGGAGGGCGGCCGCGCTGGGAAGGCCTTGATGATCAACACCGACAAGCTCATCAGCACCGTGCAGATTCTGGGCGCGGCAGGCGGCGCCGCCAAAGCTGCCCAGGCCATCAGCGTGACCACGGGGGTGATGTCGGCCCTCTTCCTGGCTCTGGACGTGTTCTTCCTCGCCAAGGACTCCCGCGAGCTCCACAAAGGCGCCAAAACCAAATTCGCCACCAAGATCAGGGAGGTTTGTAAAGACCTCCAGGGCGGCCTCCTGGAGCTCAACAAGGTCAAGACGCAGCTTCAGAAAACCATGGACGGCATCGAGTTGGAGGAGTACGAGGAGATCGAGGAGGTGGAGGTGGAGGTCGACGAAGATTATGAGTCGGATCCGAAGAAGCTGGCCGAGCTGGAGCAGGAGCTGGACCTCATGGAGGAGAAACTGGACAAGAAGTTCGAGGAGGTGCAGAAGGAAACTCTGCAAAGCCAGAAGGAGGAGAAGAGCGTGAAGAGAAAAGAGGATCCAGAGAATAAAGACCAAAAGGAGAAGAATGAGGAGGAGACAGGGGAAGATGACTCAAAGGAGGAGGGAAAGAAGGAAAGTGAGATGGAAAAGGATGAAGAAAACCAAACCGAGTCCAAAGTGGTGAAGCAACCTGAGAAGGAGAAGGAGAAGAAAAATGAGAAAATTGCCAAAGCAGCTAAAGAGGAAGTCTTAAAGGAAGAATCTCAGAAAGGAAGAAAAAAAGACAAGGAAATGGAAAACCGGATAACGGCTGTGAAAGGGATTTATGAGACCAAGCGAGACAAGACAAAAGAAGAGAAACTGAAACGGGAGGAAGCTGAGAAGAGACCGGACGATTCAAAACGAGAGGACCGGAGCGGAAAGACGAGTTCAGAGAGAGTCCGGGCGGAGAGAGAGAGTCAGAGAACAAAGAGCAGCAGAGAGGAGGAAAGAGGGATGAGGCAAGAGGGGGAAACAGCGGGCAAAGAGAAGGAGGAGGAAAGTGGGAGCACGAGGAGGCACAGCAGCAGGAGCAAGCAGGAGGGAGAGAGACACAGTGAATATAAAACGAGAGAAACTGACAAGGAGAGAGGAAGCAGCAGCAGCAAGGACATGGAGAGACTCGCCCGAAGAGAAAGTGACAGAACGGAGAGATCGAGGAGGCCAGAGGAGGAGCGAGGGGTGAAAGACTGGAGGGCTGACATGAGCAGAGAGGAGAGGAGAGGGAGCAAAGAAGGGAGGGAGAGAGGGACGAAACAAGAGGACCCGGGAAAGAGAGAGTCCCAGCGAAGCCACCAGAGGAGTCACCACAGGAGAGAGCAGGAGGAGAAGCGAGGGAGCCGGGTGGAGAGCGCGAGGAGGCAGTTTGAGAGAGCGGGGGGCGAGGGGGGGCAGCAGCAGCAGCAGCAGGAGGAGGAGGAGGAGGGGAGGAAGAGGAGAGAGGATGGAGGGAGTCGGAGGAGGGACAGAGAGAAGAGGGGAAGTGAGAGAATCAGAGAGGACGAACGAGCATCCAGACCTGGATCCGGAGCTCTGCTGGACGACGGACTCTATATTTAGTTTCAATGGACGAGGACAAAAATCAACACTTTATTTATTGTGAACAACTCAAACGACAAAGACGACAAAAAACTCAACTTGACTTAAACTTGTTTCTTAACAGAGGGATTTAGAAACATGAGAGATTTCACCTGGAAGACACAGATTTCACAGATTTCTCAGCCACCGAACCAGATTGGAAACTCCACCTCCTTGATAATGGATTACACAGGAGGAACTTTCTTTCTACTGCACAAAAACTCTTATTGAATGTTGTTGATGTTCTGCTGATGAGTTTTACTTTGAATATAATGTGTGGATGTGGAACGAGAAGCTGCTCTTTACACTAATACTTCACTCCTGTAGTCGTGGAGGAAGCAGATGAAACAGGAATCACTGTGTGGCCTTTTAAAGCTTCTGCTTTTAGAATTTAGTTTATGTTTAGATAGTCAGTAAATATTCTAAAGTCAGACATTTTCAAAAATCGTTTAAAAAAGTTCAACATCGTCTTCTTCTTTTTGTTTTTCACTGCTGAACCTCGAGTTGATTTGTATAAAACACTTTTTTGCCAAAACATCTCTAGAGAAATCAGATTTCTTCAAAACTTTCTGACTTGAAATGGTGTAATTTGACAGCTCAGAGGCTCCTAGTGTTTTGTTTACTGCTCATAATGATGATTTACTAATGTTGTGCAATAATAACACTTGTAAAATGAATGAATTATGAGTTCAAATCTGTTGTTTCACAGTGTTTCACTCCAGCTGCTTCCTGCAGGAGCTCATCTGGAGAACGGGTCTGGATCCAGGTGCCATGTCGCACTTTGTCCGTTTACACTACTGAGGTTTTAATATTTTCACTGTGTGTATTTTTTTATATGGGTACTGAACATTACGGTGCTGGTTTCTTATTGAATAAATAAATTATTAGCCATTGAAACGTGATGCTATTTTGTCTTTTTAAACTAATACCAATAATTCACATGCTCCTGATTATAAACCTTTGATTATAGTACAGAAAATTCTAAGAAATTATTTTTGTTCCAAACATGAAAATAAAACTGACGATTCATATTTTGTGCTGTGGGTTATGAGACATGACCCCCACTGGGCAGCAGCAGAGAGCTGAACCAGGAGCGTATTAAAACCAGTGGTTCCATTTATAAACTGGCAAGATGATTTCCAGAAATCAAATCAAATTTCAAAGCAATAAGAAAAAGCACATTTTAGCCATATTAGTTAAAAAAGATAGATAATTGTAGATAAATTGACCCTCATGTGGTTATGAGGACTGATTATAAATATAGATGCGTGCACTGTGTCACTTTTAATAGAAGATGAAGTACAAATATAAGAATTTAGAATCTAAATTTTTCTGACTTTAAAGTATGAAAGAAATAAAAAATAAAGCTGATAAAAGAAAGTTGTTGAGACGCAGCTTGTGGTTATTGAGTGTGGTTGTATCTAACGGGCCTGAACACACCCTCCCTGTGCTTTCAGTTATTGTTGGATCAGACCTCTTCAGTCGGGTGGAGCTATACTCAAGGGGGGGGGGGGGGGGTGGGGGGCGTGTGAGTAACTTTATCAAGGGACTCATTACGCTGCAACAAAAGGTTATTACAGTCACTGATTAACTTAACTCAGATCAGGAAATGGATACAACAACCAGTTCACCTTCCAGAACAACAAGACAAATGAAATACCAAAGAGACTGAATTTAAATTCTGGCATCCACACATTCATATAACTCATATTTGTCTCTTAAGGCTCACATTGAGTCCATTTCTCCTCTTGATTTGTCTTTCTTTGGCCACCTATGTCTCTTTGTGGTCACTAAACTTCTCTTTTAAACTGTTTTTTTATATCCTGTATCATTTTTGGGTCATTTCAGTTTCTTTTGGTCAATTCTGCATCTGTTGTCCATCCTATTTGTGTCACTTTGAGCCGGTTTTGTGTTGTTTTGCATTTTGTGTCGTGAATGGACCCTGAGCTGTGACGTCAGCCTTTGTCCCAGAAGACGAACATGAGGAAATGAGCGTCTGAGATATTTTTCCACTGAGCAGTAATGTGTTGAAATCAGCTCTGACGACTGCAGATTGACCAAGAGTCAATAAGATTAAATTCCTTTACTCTTTTAGTTAAACTTTTATTGGGTTTAATGTATTACTTTGTGACACAACATTTACATTTTTATACTCAACACTTATTAAGATCCCCAAGAAACATGCTAATATCAGCATTCTAACAGGATTTTGTTCATTTTTTTTATGTGAGCATGCTAACGAGTTGATGTTCATCAGTTATAATTTTCAGTATCTTGTTTTGGTATGTTAGCATGCTAACGTGTTAATGATTACCATCATAGTAACCTATTGATGTTCATCAGGGGGAAATGTTGACTGTCTTAGCTTAGCGTGTTAGCATTTGCTCTTTAGCACGAAACACAAATAGCTGTGGTGACTTCAACCAGGACGTACCACCATCTCTCCGGTGAGAGCATGAATGTTTGAACATTAAATCACGATGACATGCTGTGGAGGCGTTTCACTCAAAACCACGAAATGTTCAGATTTCATTGAGATAATTTATTTTAAAAAAATTCACTCAAATCAGTGGGGTTCAACCTCTGAGGACCACGATGTCCAAATGAAGTTTATTAGTCACCGACTCGTTACACAACTGTTCCTGATGTTTATCTCTCCCTCGGAGCCGAGTGCTTGCTCACTGCTGGAACTGTTGGTTTTCTCTTTAACACTGAAAGGGCTCGACCTCTATACATCACGAATCTTTAATGTGTAATGTATATTTAGTCTCTCTTTCTTAGACCTGCTGACTCGGCCTTTCTTTCCCCAGCGGTGACCACACGCCTCTCGGGGCGCGGCTCTTTTCAAACTGGGCATTTTGATCAAACAGTCCAAACCTACAGAGCAAACACAACGACAACTACGATGTGGAGGCGACGCACAACCCGGCAGTGTGTTTGTTGAGGGAATCACGGAAACCTGTTCTAAAAGAAATGACCCTTATTGTGACGGGAGCTCAGTGAACCCTTCAGCTCAGAGATGTATTTAAAATACGTTTTTTAACCCAGAACCATTCATGTCACCTAAGAAACCTTCAATCTCAATGAATTACTAGTTGTTAGTTATTACTTTTGGAGCAGGTGACCTTCAAGAACACAAAGTCATCCAGAGAAAAGAGGTGTGACCAGTGTGAGGAGAAAATTACTGCTGGAAATTCCCATTTCAAAACCTCAGTAGATCACATGATGTGACCTCATGTGGTGGAACTCGAGTGTAGAGTGAAGTCAATCTGGTTCCGTGATGTGATGGTTCAAATCTCTGTGGAATCAGGAAATCAAGTTGCCCTACCTGCTGGGCTACCAGCCTGGAAACCTGCTGGGCCCAGTAGGTTGCCAAGCAGGAGCCGTTGAGCCTTTGGGCAAGAGCCGACCGATATTTAAAAATAATATATAATAATCAACCGTCATTGTACATATTGGATTGAGTGAAGTTATCCATTATAGTGAATATATTGATTGTGTATTTTCAGTCTAAGAGTAATCTAGTAATCTGCAGCAGCGTTACTACAATTATTTTGTCTTTTTTTACAAGTGTCAAGTTCTTTGTATTAAATTTCATAATGTAAAACAATATTTTGTGATCGCTAAGCAAAGTTATTTTGGGTTTAATAGTGTTTGGGAATATAAATCTCAGAACTAAACCATGTTAATTAATTAAAACAAGTAGAAATCCCAATTCTTTTTCAAATAGAGATTTTCTCCCGGTGTCACAAACGTAGCTGTCGACTTCAGTGTAGAAACTTCTGGTTTAATTCATTCTTCAGTTTCTTCAGGTGTTGACCTGGTTACAAATGTTTCTACAGCACTCGTGACCCCGAACGGAAATGTGATCCGTCTCAGAAGATGTCGAGACTCACAAAGGACTTATTGTGTAGTTTGTTTTCTCTGTTGTTTTTTTTTTTAACTGAGAGAGATTGCCAACACTGATAGATCAAATATTCTCAAAGTGCAACTTCAGGAAACAAATGGAATCTTCTTTACTGGAAGATGTCAATCTAACCTGAGAGTAATGTAATGTAACTTATACTTTTTATCACAGTGTCTTGATCAGGTTACAGTATGCATAAACATCTACAATATGTGCTTCTAACCAGTATAACGTTTTTAATTAGTATAAGTATACAATGGAATTTAAAGTTAAGTTTCACTGTGGATTTCCCAACAGAAGTTCTTTGTGACATCAACATCAAAAAGTTCCAGTAACAATGATGCTGCCAGTTTCCGCCAAGGGAGCACGGACCTGCAGGACTGGTTTTCAGGTGAATTCTTACAGAGCCGCACCTCCTCCAGGATGCTGCATATACCCAGCCTCCTGCCCCATCACCAGCCTCACCACCCACACCACCCACATCACCTACAGCTCCACCACCAGTGCTGACAGCTGCCGATTTACATCTCTCCCCCAGTATCACCACCCTCAGAGGAGCAGAGACACCTGAACCCAGAACAGCTCTTTCACTCTACAGGTCACTTTCACAGCTCAGAGGTAAGTCCCATCAAAGCTTTTTTTTTAAACCTCATCTTTATTTCTGGATTATCCTCAAATCTTTGATTATTGTGAGAGTTATTTTTTACTAGGTGAATTCTAAGGATTAATATTGTGAATATTTTAAAGAAAATGGAAGAAGTTTAGAGATGCAGATTAGAGACATTTACATTTCCTTGGAAGGACAAAACCTGAAATACATATTTTTGTACAGCTGATTAAAAACTGAAATAGTTGTTTTAATTAAGCTTCATTTAATTATCATTATCCCAAGGTATTACAGATACAATTTGAATCCTATTTATTCTTATCTCTCCACAATAGTATTATTTATTTTTGATATAAATAATACTTTATTGTTGATACAAGTAATACTCACTCACATGTGCATATATATTTTATGTTACAAGCCATTAACCAGGAATTTGTGACGTTTTACATGTGAAGTTATTTAATATTTGATAAAGTTATGTAGTTGGAAATAGGCTCAAACCTGCTACTGAGGAAATATCGTTTCAGAAATGTTGATTTTTTTTTTGTGTTGGAAGTTTAAAAATCTTTTTCCTGTCCCTGTTAGAAATGGAAGGAGGTTTCATCCTGTGCTTTGCGGCCGTGATGCTCTTCATGGCCCCGGCTGTCAAAGCCACAGCTCATTTATCATTTGCTAACAACACACAGGTTGGTTTTCATTCCACTTAACGTCAGGGTCGAATCGACCTTTGTACTGTTTACACTAGATGAATATTGTTTAACAACCATATTGAGAGTTTGACCAGCAGGTTCTACTGTTGAATATTTGATTGGACAATAAAATACTCACCAGCTATAGTATCATGTTTATTTTTGGAACTTTACAAATGTCCTCCTTGTTGTGTGTTAACTGAAATTCTTGTTGTGATTCTCTTTGACTCGGCCACCATCATATTTACTCATATAAATCACAAAACATAAAAACGTGGTGTCAGCTAGAACCCCTGACTCACCTCACTGTCCTCTGACGGCTCTGCAGTGAGGAAATAACAGGTTTTAGTCTCAAATGCAAATAACTTCCTTCTCAAAAGTATTTATTAAAATTTCTCAAATGATTTTAATAGTTTTTCACACGATTTCCCAGCGAAAACTCGGACTGAAGCTGTTTTATTTTAGTGACTTGTCCTGTAAGTGAATGTGTGTTTGTGTGTTTGTGTGTCTGCCAGGTGAGCATCACTCGTGCAGGCTGTGGATCCACTAAAGTGTGTGTGGAGACACCAACCGACTGTGATCCTGCAGGAAACGACACCTGCCTGTTTGGCTCTGCGGTGGCCGCCGCCCCAGTGGCTCCCAACGGGGCGGAGGTGACCGTCCAGCTCAGAGGAAACTCAACGGGTTACATCGCACTGGGACTGACTGCTGATGAATCTCAGGTAAAACACACAGAGCACTGGACAGAGCACATTCCTGTTCAATCAGGCTGCAGCAGATTGTATTGGGCTCTTTCCAGACCCACACTGCATCCTTCCAAGTGTCGTCTATAAAAAGGCAAACAAGATATTTTACAATCTACCTTTAGGAGGAAGAACTACATCATATTATGGTTTTTAAACTACTGCATTTCACAAATAAAAACTTTATGGATTCCAAATCAGTGGCAGTATCCTGTAAAAGATCTTCTTCCTCAAATCAACCGCTTCAGATTTACACAGATCAAATAGAGACAACACCCAGGCTGTGATTAAATACCTGAGTTTCATGACACCTGACGGTAAATGACAGAGTGTCGAGTTATATCCTGGTTCCACATCCGGTTCCCATAGAGAGAGAGATACACTCAACCCACACACATGTGAAATATGACCCTGGGACATTTACTAACACAACATGTATTTAATGAGAATGTGAGTCCACACCCCTGCAATCCAGTTCAGGTCGTTACTGTCCAACAATAACAAATTCATTTTTAAATGCTGCTATTTAATCCCTTTTAAAAAGAATACCTTAAAAAAACGTCATCTAAACTTTTAATTGGAAGTATTAATTTCATTTGAAATGTTTTCATGTTGAACTTTTTTACAAATAAATAAATGATTGTACAATAAATTAATTATTTTAATTATGATGTTGTTTCCTTAGAGCTTTGTCAGACCAGTTTCCAACCAGCAGAGTTAGAAACTTGAACCATTGACTCATTTCCAACCTTAACAAAGACGCTTTGTGACACTGGAATTTACTTTTGTCTTCACCAAGAGGAATAACCTGTGTTCTCCTCCTCCTCCTCCTCCTCAGGGAAACACCATGCTTTTCATCTGTGCTCAGAACTCCTCGGACGGCGGGAAGTTCTTCTTCAGAACGATGAAGAGAAACAACACCAGCGAAATGCTCAGTGCAACGGAGACGGTGAGTTCTTACCTGTCCTCCCAAACCGAGGAGGAACCTAATGTGGATCTGAATTATCCTCAATACATGATATGAAACTGGATCAACAGAATGTGAAACACATGCACATAAGGATGGTCACGATTTTTATATATATTACTTGTGTCAAAATGCATTTAGTGTATATTTAACAAACCTATAAATCAGATAACAAAATGATTTCCTGACCTTTCAGACACGGATTTAGTCTCATTTGTCAAATTGTACTGAGATCAACTTACAGGGACTCGAACCAAGAGGTTTCTGTTCGTTTTCATTTGCTCTTAGCTCGTCTGACCTTGATGACACTTTGTCTTTTCAGCCAGTGAAAGAAATCCGAGGTTTGGTGAACGGCAGCCTGATCCAGTGCGAGTTCGTCGTCCCCAATGTGAACGCCAGCACCACCAGGAACACCCAGGACACCAGCTTCAAGGTCCTCCTGGGGTCCGGTCCTGTTACTGGAAGTGAGTGGACACACACACACACACACACACACAAACACTCACAGATTATGTTAAACCATTTTAGTCCCATTTGTAGTTATCAACAGATTGTGTAGAAACCATCTTTACTCTGTTTTGGTCTATTCAAATACAAACATTTGACACAAAGGGATAAAAAAAACAATAGACCAACAATATAATCACTGTTTCACTTTGTATTTCGTTGTTGTACAATAACATGAATGAAATAGTTGCTCCTGTTTCTCACGCTTGGTTCGATTCTTCAGGTATGATTGGTGCGTTCGCCGTCGCCCTTACCAGCGGCGTTCTGAACCTGGCCGACCCGAGTGGGAACGGCACCAACACCACCGTGGCACCCACAACAGCAGGAGCCGGTAGCGTTCTCCACTCATATGGTAAACAACCAACAATCCGCCAGTGACATGTTGACAAACACAACACAACTGACTCCACAATCATGTTCACAACTACAAATCCGATCATCACTCCCTGAGAAAAAAAACTACTCGGTCTAATTTGAATCTAGGGTTGGTTCACAGAGATAAACGTTCTGCCGTGCAGGGTGAGGTTTCTGTTTGTGTCCCCGGCTTTTTAATTCCTTGGTTTCTGATTCCACAGCAACACAATGCAGAACAGAACACAATAGAACCAGATGTACCTGTTAAAGCTGAGCAACACAAAGAACAATCAGTGACTAACCGCAGAAGGTTCCTCAAAGCCAAAAAACAATCCTCAGGTCTTTAAACCACAGGATGATTCATTTGTTTGTTTAGGATGTTTGTTTCTGAACTGAGCTCCAGAGTCAAAGAACAGGAGAGAAGAGTTTAACGAACATTCCCTGACTGACGTCTCCTCTCTTTCTCGACAGCTCTGCTTCTCCTGCTGGGCGTCGTGGCTCTGTCCTTCACACACAGAGCTTGAGTCCAGAGGACGCCCTGTGGCCTGAAGACATCTTGGACGCACAGAGGACAGACGAGGGGACAACTGTACAAATGTTAAACTTAACTTATCGCATTACGTTTTGCACCCGTGTGAAAGTTTGAGTTGTAGCTGCAGCAGAAACAGATGATAGTTCAGAAGGTAGCTGAAGGTGTTTGTGACCAAATCACTTTAATTTCCTGTCCATGACTTGGTGGTGGAAAAATGACTAATTTATAAAAGAATGTTTTTAATGCGTATGGATTTATAGTTTTTATACCTTTAACATTTGATCTTAAGAACACCATTATGTTGCTGCTGTTTGTGCTCGCCCTCATTTAGGATCAGGCCTTTTAGAGAATTGCCAGGTCCACACCTCAGGACCCGGGAGGACTCCACTGTGTGAATATTATTATTAGAAGCTTGATTCTGAATTTTCTTCTGCAACTATGAAAACTAAACTACAGTAAAACTGTTTATTTCTCGGTGGCACCGACCGAACATGATGAAAAGATTCTGATTTGAGAAGTGGACTCTGAATTGTGATTATATGTTTTCAAACTTCATTTAAATCTTTTTTTTTATTTTTTAATAAAAAGTTAATTGATACAAAATGCAGTTTGGTCATTTTCATTTTTAAAGAAACTTTTTCACCCCCTAGAAATCTACAATAAAGTTTGTCGGGGGAAAAAAATGACATGAGGACACAAATCACTTTTAATATTTTATTGCAATTTATTTCTTTACAGTTAAACATAAACGGAATAGTATAAAAAACTGACGTTAACATACAGACACACGAGGTCAAACAAACTCACCGATGAGGACAAACACATGGAACCTAAAAATCGTATATTTCGCAGCTGAAGTTGGGGCCTTGCATTAAGACATGTCCGTCGAGCTGTCGTCTCTGAGAACATTAGGTGTCCATTTGTCTGTCTTCGCCTGAAGACAAGTAACGACTCAGTAAAAACACGAAAACCAAAAACTACAGCTAGCTATTCCTGTGACGGTGAACGAGGACAACTGATGAAAGTAACAAAGAAAAGAAGGAGTCAGTTTCAGGGACAATGGAACAACATCGCGTGTGCACCATGCTTGTGTGTGTGTGTGTGTGTTTGTGTGAGTACACATTTGCCTTTTGTATCTACAATGAGTGTTAAAACAGAGTCTGAGTTCCTATTGGAAGCCGTGCAGCGCTCCACGTGTCGGCGTCTACGAGTCGTCTTCGCCGTTGATACTGTCATCGTCACCTTCCACATGCTCGCCCTCCTCTTCCTCATCGTCGTCATCGTCCCTCTTCGCCTGCACAATGTGTCAATCAAGAGTTAATCCCATTTTAAGATTCAAGACATTTCTCTCTTTATATAATTAAAGAACTATCAACGATGTTTGTTTTGTTGACTGTGTGGTTATTAATTGTTTATTTTGCAACAATACTCTGTATTTGTCCGTGTTTTATGCGTTTTTGATCATTTGGGTTAAGTTCAAAGTTCACGAAGAGACTTAACTGCTCGTCAATTCCATTTACTGTAATTTAAAGGGGACATATCATGAAAATACCACTTTTGTAGTGCTTCTACACGTTAATTTGGGGATCTGGCATGTCTACTGTCCAAAAAACTCTGGAAAAAAACAGGTCAATCTGAGGAGGGCTATTTTAGACAGGGTTAAAGGTCCTGTTTTAAATGATCCTTGTGGTATTTTGACCAAATTATGTTACAGACATTTCATTAAGACCCCAAGGAACCATATCAACTGGTGAAATGGGCATAATATGTCCCCTTTAAAACTAAAACCCTTGACGCTACACAGATGTAATGAGCAGCCAGGTCAGAACTCGTTTGAGCTCATTCCTTCCTGCAGTGAGTTTGATATTAAACCCTAAGAGAATCATTTTTATCTGTAATGTGTGAGCAACGAGGATCCATGAAACCTGAGGCTGCCAACATCAGCAACTTGTTTGGAACCTGGATGGAGTCTCACCTCTTCCTCCAGCATGTCGGCATCCTCGTCCTCATCATCCTCTTCCTCCTCATCTGAGTCGTTCATGTCCTGGCACTCTCTCACCCTCTTCAGCCCGTCCTCCTTCTTGCTGCTCGAGTGAGGTGGTGAGGTCACTTCTCCCGGCTCAGGTTTAATGCTCTTAGCTTCAGCCAAACAGAGAGACACTTTCATAAATGATCTTCTATTAAATTAAATTAAGTTCTAAAAAGCAGCAGGTGCCTCTGTTGATCTGGGGACTGTCTCACTATTAAATTAGACAGATCTTTCTGTACTGCAAATTTTACTAGACAAAATACCTGGTTTAGTACTTGTACATTTTAGAAAATAAGAAAATATTTTTTGCCTGACAGATAAAACATCCACAACCATAAAAACAAACAGAGTTTCCTTCGTACTCGACTTCTTGTGTTGGTCCTTCTCCATGCGCCCCAGAGTCTCCAGCAGGTCGTCCACTTTGCTTTTGATTTGGGTCAGCTCCCGCTTGATGCTCTGCAGCTCATCCACTTTCACTTCAGAGAAATAAGAACAATAAATCTCTATAAGTACAGCTGTGACGCAGCTTCCAGTGAGGGCAGCCGAGCTCCCCATTGCCAACAAGTGATAAACGAGGCTGTGGATAGTGTTGCAGGAAGCAGTGAAACACTCACTTGCTCTGGATGAAGAGATCCTCTGGCTGCTCTTGGAGGAGGAGGAGAAGCTGCTCTTGGTTCGCCGGCTGCTTCCTCCGCTGAGGCTGACCCGCGGGCGCTTGGACGGGATCACAGCCCGCGACAGAGGAGGAGGAGGAGGAGCGGGGACACGGGACGGGTACGAATACATTCTGGGATCAGAGACAACAACAAAAATAGGTCATTTTCATATCGATGTCATCGTTGTGTTTTCTGTTCAAACCAGGAAACGTTTAACTCACCTGTCGTAATAATCTCTCTGAAAGTCGTAGTCGAGGTCAAATGTGGAGCTGCTGTTCAGGAAGAAGAATAAAAAAGTGTCAGGAAGGAAATACGATGACGTGACAGTGTTTATTTCTTTCTATATATATTATATGTATTTTTGGCTGAGGTCTGGCGGTTCGTGTCGGGTGGGTTTTAGCTCTGTGGTGTACCAGCAGTGACAATGTATGTATACGATCATGTCGAGTGACCTGTACATGTCTCCAGCGGAGCGTTTAGTGGTTTTTGACCTTTGTGGTTTGGGTTCTCCGGCCAGGTTGATGTCTGAGGAATCAAAAAAAAGACCAGAAATCATTACATGGCTTAATCTAAAGATCACAGATCAAATATTTAATTTAAACCAAACTCAAAATGCAGAAAAGTTAAACAGGAAAACAATGTGACAGGAGTTTTATCGGCAGTGAATTAAATGTCAGGATGCTGAGGGTGTAAGATCTTTACTTCTCTCTCCAATTTAAAAAAGTTAAAGAATGTTTCCTTACCAAGCACTTGTCCAACTATCATCCTTCCATCCTCTCCAGTGACCGCAGCCCGGGCGTTCCTCTCGTTGGAGAACTGGACGAAGGCGTAGCCCTTGTGGACGGAGCAGCCGACGATCTTTCCGTACTTGGTGAAGAGGGCCTCCACGTCGCCCTTCGTCACCAGCAGGGTGTTGAGGTTGCCGATGAAGACCCTGGAGTTGAGGGAGCGTTGGTCGGTCTTGTTGGTGACGTTGCTGCTGGCCATCAGGCTGGAAGTGGTGGGTGAGCGACTAGTGGGAAGACACACACAGACAGACAGAAAAAGCAAAGATTTAGCAGCGTGCATGAGCAACCTCCACCCGTCTGAACTCCTCCTGTCACGGAGGTGTAGGAGTCTCCAGCTGCAGGGTCTGAGGACCAGGACGACATGATGACCAGGGAAACTAAAGGTTAAATCTGAAGGAGAAAACTGCAGGAGGTTGAGGGACAGTTATTGTTCCAGCAGGAGACACGTGTCCAACATGTCCTTTCTATCTCAGCTGCAAGTAAGAACTATTAAAAAAATAATCAAATTATATTTAATTCGTTGGCAGATTATATATAGAAGCATTTTTTGAGACCTGTTATAAACTCACAGGTCAGACACTGAGTGCAATTCTAACATCTCTAGTCTCCTTAGTGAAAGCAGTGATGTAACATCAGCAGACGAGACTGTCCTCAGTTTATTGGTTCTGGTGATAACCGATGAGGTTTATACCACATTTCATTGTTTGATGACATTACATCTAGTGCCACTGTGTAAATACGTTGAGCTGAAAACTCGGGTTGAACATTAACCTGAACAATAAAGCATCTGGACAACAAGGATCCAACACTTCACACACAACATTCTGTATGGCTCATTTCAAAGACGACTGACACCCCCACTGAAATCCTTATTTCCTATTGTAACTAAAAAAAGACGCATGTTAATGAACTTCTGAGGCAAACGACTCATTTTCAAGAGCTTGAGGATCTGAGTGACCGACACGTGGCCGATAACCACCTGACTGATTGTATGAAACATTAACTGGCTTATTAAGAAACACAGGGCAGGTCAACAGTGTGAACATTATTTACCAAGCAGTGGTTGGGGCTCCTCCCCAGAGATTTTGGTTTAGAGTAAAGAAATTGAACTGGAATTATTCATATATATAATTCATTAACTGAAACTTTGGTAAAGTCTCTTCTCCATGTTTAGAAATTTGTATCATCTGCATTGCAGCACCATTTTATTCCAGTAGAGGACAATGTTTACACACTAACAGAGCCCAGGGTGACATCATTACATGTCTTGTATTGTCAACAAGTGAAAACATGTTTGACAAAAGAATAATCCTGGAACCTGCATCTATCTTTGTTTGAGAAAAGAGAGACTAAAATGAAATATTGTTAAATGCTTGCAGATTACTCTCCTGACGATTGCTGCAGCTGTAATTAATTTACGGTTTTCTAGAGACCAAAAGGTTTAAAGCACCAACATCGTGTAACTTGTTTGTATTCGCTGCCGATTTAAAACCAATATTCTTCTGGCATCGTAGAGCTGAGCAGACAGACTATCTATAGATGAGGGCACGTTACACCCAGGGAACATTGTGACGCTCAGTGGAGCTCAGAGACGTGTGTGAATTTGGAAATGGAGCCTTCATACAGGAAAACATGACAACAGTAGTGGAATAAACAGTACACTCCCCCCCCCAGCCTGACAAGGGGGCTAAACATTCATCACTCACTCCATAGCGTCTGTGTGCAGGGCTGTCGTCTGTCTGATGTTTGACGCTGTGGCCTGGGTTCAGTTTGGGCCGGTGTCTCGACGGTCACCTTCGCCCCTCACGATTTATACTGAGGCGACAGAAAACACACCTCAGTCAAGTGGACAGGGTTATCTTACTCCAAGTCTTACCTGGTTGGGCTGTGTGTGTTTGTGTGTGTCTGTGTGCAGAAGTCAGGGATGAGGCAAACACAAATACACTACTAATACACGAGGGATGCGTCGCCAGGGACAATACCAATACAACTAGACACACAACCTAGAGCCTGAGCCGAACACATGTGCAAGTGCAATATCCCATGATATATACGAGATGTGACATAATACTTGAGATGCACATTTAACACCAAAGAGACCAAACCATTAAGATTTATATGATTAAAGCGTAGAACCTGATATGCTTGTGTTTGTGTATGTGGTTGTAGGTCAGACGGGAGAAGATGAAGCCTTTTAACAGAATCGTGTCAGCCAGGGATAAACTTCAACCACAACTCAAGTTGTGTAAATAATCCTTAAACATTAACGCTACGTCTTTATATCAAAAACTTGACTAAATCATGTTTATATTTGGACAAACAGAGTTAATGCAAACTACTGAAATAACTAACTTTCCTAGATGTCAATTCTTTATGTCGTTATTTCATTTTCCTTTAACGTCGAGGAACGTTAGTGTGGAGGGGCGTCATGTTTTACAGGTTAGGTTTATTTTAAATATGTATTTATATATATATAAATAAATCAAAACTACATGTGGGATGTGAGAACAATATATTTACTGCTGGGATGCAGAATGACTTTATAAGGATGTATTTTTAGTGTCCCCTAGATCTGAAGAATTCATAATGCAATTCATTTTCTATTTCTTACTTACACTGCTCTAAGAAATTACTTGATTAATAGGAACTGCACCCAGATCAGTGGCAGAGAATTGATGGGGAGATTAATCAATACAAGTGTTTGGATGGCTACTGTGAATTGCAGCTCTACAAAAAGCCTCCAGCACTAGTCTTCTAGATGTAATAGTACTGGTTCATAGATGGTCAACATTTCCCCATCAGCCCACAACCACATACAAGTGATACCTGTCCACAGACTCATTGTAAGTGACATTTAAGTGCTTTTAAAAGAGGTTTAAAGGATCTACAGATGTTTGAGAGTATTTTCCACTCATTCTAGTGAAAAAGACTAAATGTGGCTTTGAGGATTTTCTCACATGAGACATTTTCACCCAGCAGAGGAAGCTTGTGAGTTAAGAGGATATTGCTGCTGGCTGAGTTCAAATCAAGGGTCCCAATGATTCATTGGATGTATTGTTCAGCTCTGCTTCCTGAGGGAAGTCAAAATGTCTGCAGTGAACCAGAACCCCTGGTGAGAGTGGATGTGAGGGAGGAGGGGAGGGGGTCGATCAGGACAACACATAAACAGCCATTATTCTCTTTCAGTTTAACAAGGTTTAATTCGTGTTTTTGTTAAGTGTGTGTGCAACGTTCAGCAACAAAACTGGGAAGCCTCCAAAAAAACAAAAACCACAAAAACAAAAACCACTCTTCATCATGGGAGGTGCAAAAAAAAAAGAAGAAAATCTATTCCACATCCAAAACAAACTGAGAGCGAGTCTGGGGGAGGGGGGGGGGGGGGATTCGTGAAAAAATTACCTAAACCATCCACAACACTACCCGCCCTGGAGCCCGACAGCGCCACCACCAGGCTACACAGTGAACCACGGGGCCTCCGCTAGCCGCTGGGGCTCAAAGCCGGCTGGCATGGCTAACGCTAGCCCAGCACACATCGAAAAGCATCGTGAAAAAATACACAGCAATCAAAACCAGTCCCTCTGCTTTGCAAAAATACTAAAAAATATATCAAAACCTGCAAAATGCTGATAAACCGTGCAGCCGATGATAATCTGCGATCGGTCGGGGGGGGGGGGGGGGGGGTTGGGGATCGGGACAAAGCTGCGACTACCACACCAAAAAGAGCCGCTTAGCTAGGTGGCTAGCTGGAGGGCTGGCGAGGAAAAACACCGTCAGTCCCGTCAGAGGAAAAGTCTCCACAACCACCGCTACGAAAAACAAAACGTGAATGAAACCGTCGTCGTGTTTGTTTGTTTGTTTTGTTGCTAAAAAAAACACAAGCAGCGTGCGTGTGTTCTGCGTGTCTCTCTCTCTCTCCCCGGGTTAGCTAAGCTAGCTACCTCGCTAGCTAGCTAACTAGCTCTTGCGTCCTTTGGCAAAACACAGCAACAAAAAAAAATATGGAAAAACACAACAAAAAACCCACCGTGGAACAAAAATCCCAAAAACCAAAAGGAAAAAGGAAGTAAAAATTGAAAAATGTCTCGGGACAAAATACTCACCACGACGTGAACGAGTAAAATGTCTGTCGCTCGGTAAAAGCGGTTAATTAGTTCGGTCCCGTTCGGAGCAGCGGCGGTTCGCCCCCCCTGCGCAGCGAGCTAGCTTTCTTCTAGCCACAGAGCTAACGCGATGCTAAGTGGCGATGGCGCAGCAGCGGGAGGCGGGCGCTGGGTTTGAGTCAAGGGAGCGGTCCGAGGGAGCGGGGTCGCCGAGGCCGCTGGGTGGGACGCGAGATACACCTCTGCTCACGCCGGTGCGACCCGGTGAGTAAAACTCACTCACCCGTTGTTTTGGAAAAGATCCTGCCTCCAGAAACCTTCAGTGATTCGAACCTTGAGTTTCTCTGTTACTACTTTGACTCACATTTACTCTGAGGTGAGGTACTTGTACTTCACCCGAGTATTTTATTTTCATGTCAATAGTCAAATGACTATTTAACTACTTTAAAATCTTTTACAAGACAAAACATAAGAGGAGCTAATAGAACTGAGATGCGTCGTTAATTGATTAAACTACTCAACATTAAAGCTGCAACAATTCGCTCAATAATTGATTTGTAAATTGACAGAAAATTAACCATGAGTAACTTATAATAATGTATTGATCCTCTTTTTGAAAATTATAATCAATTAAGTCATTTTCATGCAAATATGCCTAAACTGTTCATGTCTCAGGCTTATCAAACGTTTTTTATTTTTGATTAATTAAAACATATATTTATTTTTAATAATTTCGAGTTGTGAAGTGTTGAGTCTCTGTACATGATTAACATTTCTCAAAAATGTCAGATTATTTTAAATAAAATAGAAAACACATTTTCTAAATGGAAACCTTTGGATCATAAATAAGCAACAGAAATTTGCCCATTGGTATCTGCTTTTGAAAAAAATGATTATTCAATATTTCAAAATGACTGGATCTTGACATGAAAA